>NC_142396.1:23195925-23240925 GCF_059441095.1 Idiotropiscis lumnitzeri | reverse complement strand
TCTGGTATGACTGGTAGTTGCATTTGGACAAAAAGGGAGTTATTTAATTTAGTCCATGTTGTTCCAGATTTTGAATGTCTCAATGATCTGACAGATTAGTTTATCCTACTAATATTTTCCACCAGATTTTGAATATTATTGCTTATCCTCAACTAAAAAGATTATCCTATTTCCTGTGTTAAAGTCCTTAAAATCCTTCTTCTGAATTATCCAACAATGAATAAGAATAAGATGTCCTTTTTTAGTCCTACAATGGAGAAATTTGCAGTGTTACAGCAGCAAAGATATAGATCACACAGACGCGGCAGCGTAATGTAGCCGTTAATGTATATCATTAGCAGCAGACATTCAGAAAAAGCAAACCTATGTGAATATACATAGTATATACGTATATACACAAATCCCCATGTCAATACACACTGTCTGTCCATGGTACAGAGGGGAAATAAATAAAAATGCTGCAATGATAAAAAATACTGCAATGATAAAAGTACTGCAATGATAAGAATACTGCAATGGCAAACAAAATACAGCATTGGTCAATATAAGTACACCATTCGATGAAAGTACAGTAGTAGTGTGTATTGCATTCTAGGACTGCACAATTGCACTTATGCCTGCCCGTTTGTAAACTTGACCCAATGTTCTTGTTAGACAGTCTTGACAGCAGCCCGCAGGAAGGAGTGGCGAAATCTCTCCTTCGCACAGCAAGGGTGTAACAGTCTATCACTGAAGGAGCTGTGGAGTGATCTAACAGTGGAATTGAGGGGATGGGCTGGGTTGTCCAGCATTGATGACAGTTTTGCCGTCATCCTCCTGCCCCCCACTGAGTCCACAGAGTCCAGGGAGGAGCCCAGGACAGAACTGGCCCTTCTCACCAGTTTGTCCAGCCTCCGAGATGCCGCCTGCCCAGGAGACCACTCCATAGAAAATGACAGATGCAACAGCCGAGTCATAGAAGTTCCTGACGAGTGTCCCCTGAACGCCAAAGGACCTCCGCCTCCTGAGTAGGAAGTGTCTGCTCTGACCCTTCCTATAGAGTAGGTGTGGGCAAACTACGGCCCGGGGGCCAGATGCGGCCCATTAAACGTTTTAATCTGGCCCGCCAAACTTGAAAAAAATTAAATGAATAAACCTTGTTAATGTTTTATTTTCTAAATACTCTGGTGTCTCAAAGACATATATTTTGTTGTTATGCTTTTGTTCGTATTCATTGAAAATCAAATGTGTTTTTTTTCTCCGATGAGGTGAGGTTACCAAAACACTCCGTCCATGTGCTCCTGGTCCGGCCCCTCTGTCAAATTTTAGAACCCAATGTGGCCTGCCAATCAAAAAGTTTGCCCACACCTGCTATAGAGAGTGTCTTAGTTGTCGCTCCAGTCCAGTTTATTGTTCAGATGAACACCCAGGTACTTGTAAGTTGAGACCCTCTCAACGTCTGTTCCCTGGATATTCGCTGGTGCAGGTGGAGAGTGCCAACGCTTGCAGAAATCCACCGCCTGCTCTTTGGATTTCCCAGCGTTGATATGGAGGTGGTTCTGTTGACACCAGTCCACAAAACACTGAGTGAGTTCTCTGTACTCCCGATTGTCTCCGTCAGTCATGAGGCCGACAATCGCAGAGTCATCAGAGAACTTCTTCAGGTGACAGGTAGGAGAATTGTATTTGTAGTCCGAGGTGTAGAGGGTGAACAGTCCAGAACAGTTGCCTGCGGCGCCCCGTGCTGCAGCGGAGCACGTTAGACACAGTCCTGTGTTCTCACGTACTGTGACCGGTTTGTGAGGTAGTCGTGGTTCCATGTGATAAGGTGGTGGGCCAGTCCTGGCTGCTCCAGCTTGTCTCCCAATAAGGTGGGCTGCATGGTGTTGAAAGCACTGGAGAAATCAAAGAACCAGATCCTCGCAGTGCTCCCCGCCTTCCCCAGGTGGGAGATTGAAGTGTGGAGCAGGTAGGTGATGGCATCATCCACACTGATGCCAGACTGGTATGCAAACTGGAGCGGGTCCATTGAAGAGCTCACCAGGGGGCGCTGATGGATGAGGACCAGTCTCTCCAAGGTCTTCATCAGATGAGACGTGAGCGCCACTGGTCTGAAGTTGTTGAGCTCCTTCGGATGGGGGGGTCTTCACTCCATAGAAAATGACAGATGAAACCACAGAGTCATAGAAGTTCCTGAGGAGTGTCCCCCGAACGCCAAAGGACCTCAGCCTCCTGAGTAGGTGGTTGTCTGATGTGGCTGGGAACTGAATACTGTGGAGGGAGGGGGGAAGAGTGTGTCGTTTGCAGCAGGAGGGGTTGGCAGGGGCTGCAGCAGGGGAGACTGCGCGGGGGCATCTGTTCGAACGTATTGAAAAATAAGTTCAACTCATTTGCCCACTGTAAGTCCCCCTCTTCTGTCTCTTTGGTTGTCCGTGGCCCGAGATGGTCTTAAGGCACCTCCAGATATCCCTGGCATCCTGTAGGACATCACATCTCTTATGCCGCTCATCGATCGAATAAGAGACCCCACTTCCTTTTACAGATGTTTATTCTTCAACACACCGTAGAACTAAAAGTTTAAACATAAAACAATGTATCACATTTACGACAAAAATAGCTATGCTTCAAATCAAAGCTAATCACAATAAACAATGCAAAAATAATACTGACCACTTTGGCCTGCTCTTAATCAACGGCAGTCTTCCCCCGGAGCAAATCTTGACAGTCAAAAACTGTGATGCTTCAAAATGTCTTATATTTGCCATATATATTCACTCGGTTTTGGCAAACAACGAGGAATGACGACGAAAAAAATAACAGATTAACTTGACAAAATATGCCGCAACGACAAGTGCTTGTCGATCTCTATAAAGCTTGCAGAAAATTCTGTCACATGCAACTTCCGGTTAAACATTTAAAAATAAAAGGCATGGTATTTCAGAATAAATAGGGCAGCATTTACACTACCCCCATCACACAACGTGTGATCATAAAGTAAAATTACAGTCGTCCATCTCAGGATGTAAAGTTTACAGAAATACACTTTCAAACATCAAACGAAATTCCCTGAAGCACTAACCCACTCATTTTGCCTCAAGTAATAATACTGTTTTGTGTATGGACCTTTCTAAGTAAACTGATGTGAGAGTGCCTTTACTGCCTAGTGTTGCATTACTAACAGTATAAGTTTCCTGACCTTACCATCAGCCCCTTAAAAAACTTCAACTACCTGAGCCAACTTCCACTGATTTCTTGGAATGCTGTCATCTTGTTACAGGACAATGTCGTTCACTCTTGCATTTCTCCTGTTTTTGTTCCATTTTGATCTTTATTGCAGATTTAATAAATACTCTTTTCTCCACCTAGTCCAAAATACATTGGACAAGAACTGGACTCTCCTCCATCGTTTCTGAAGGTAGAGATCTTCCCTTACGAACTCTGCAGGTGGTGGTGAAATGATTGATGATTTCATGGTCAATATATGGTTTGGAGTTAGGGGTTCTGGACTTAACGGATCATTGAGATGTTCTGTGGTCAATGGTTGACTATTCACTATTGCCATCACATCATACAAGAAAGTCCTTAAGGAAGAATCTTCCAGCTGACTGGTTCATGATAGAAATAAGAACACTCCTCACAGTCCGTATGTGTCTCTCCCAGACGCTGCCATATGACTGGAAGCAGGTGGGTTCAAAACAAAATCACATCCTAACTTCTTCACATGTTCTTGCTCTATCCCTTTCATCAATTCTTGGAATTCATTGTGTGCTCCCACAAAGTTTCAGCCTTGGTCACTTCGCAGTTGGCTTACATTGCCCCTGATGCCAATAATGCAGCGCAGTGCATAGAAGAAAGCATCAGAAGAAAGATCATCCAACACTTCAACTGAATAGCTCATGAACACATCCAAGTGAATAGTAGCCCATATCGCTTTAGTTCCTTTCTTCCATCTTTGACATGAAATGGTCCAAAGCAGTCCATATCACTATAGGTAAATGGAGGGGTCGCTTCCATCCTCTCTGGTGGAAGGTTGGCCATTTTTTGTTCTTGGTTGCACTTTCGGCATTTAATGCACTTGAAGATGAATGCTGACACTTCACGGCTACACCCCAGGATCCAAAGTTCATTGATGGTCATTCCACGACCCTGATGCTTAATCCTCTCTTGGTTGTACTTTATTAACAATCGAGACACATGATGTCCCTTTGGGAGTATAGCGGGGTGTTTGACATGAGGATGGAATGTAGCTCGTGTCAATCTCCCTCCAAGCCTTAGGATACCTTGGCTATCAATAAATGGATTCGTGTGCAACTTGAACTTGTGTAATTCAGACTTGCTCTTTGGTATGTCTTTTCCTTGTTTTAAAGACTTGACTTCATTACTGAAGGCTTCTTCTTGAACTGTATGAATTATGAACTGTTCATCATTCTCTCTTTCGCAGTTGTAGCTTTGTTAGATCTTGTTTTAAGACCTTTCTTCTCCTTTGCAAGATGTTTCAGTCTTGCAATGGCTCTTCCAGCTCTCTTCCAATCTGAAAATTTCTGAAGTCGACCTGGCAGTGACCTCCCTCTTTTGCCTTTGTTTGTGTGAACATGTGCTGCTTTGAGTTCTGGGTCATCCATGTCAAGCTCTCAGAGAATCTCTTCCTTAATTGGAAGGTTCTTTTGCCACAAAAAACTAGGTCCTGTGAACCAGTTACAATCTAGAAGCTCCTTTGTAGTGAGCCCACGAGAGGTACAATCAGCAGGATTATATTCTGAAGCAATATATCGCCACTGACTTGGGTTTGTGCTGGATGTGATCTGCTGTATTCGATTGGCTACGAACAAATGAAATCGCTTTTCATCATTATTAATGTACCCAAGGACAACCTTGGAATCGGTCCAAAAGTAATGCTGTATACCTTCAATCGCCAATTCCTTCTTGAGAAGATCACTTGCCCTTGTGGCGACCAGAGCAGCTGTGAGTCCCAGCCTTGGAATTGTTGTCATCTTTGATGGCGCAATCCTTCCCTTTGCCATAACAAGAGCACAATGGACTTCTCCAGTCCTTGAACCAGCCCTGAGATAAGAACACATTCCATAGCCAGAAACACTGGCATCGGAAAAATAATGAAGCTCATACTGCTGAACTTCCTTGACTGTGAGCGGTGTATAGTGTCGTGGTATCTCTAATTGAGATAAATTAAGGAGGTCTTGGATCCATGCTTCCCAATGTGGCCTGAGTGCGTCAGGGAGTGGCTCGTCCCATCCTACCTTATCTTCGCACATCCTTTGTAGAATTTGTTTACCTTTGAAAATTACAGGTGCCACAAACCAAGGGGATCAAAAATTGAAGCCAATGTTGACAGCACTCCTCTTCTTGTAAAAGGGTGTTCTTTTATTCTCACTTTGAATTGTAACTTATCTGTGATGATACATCATTGGACCCCGAGAGCACGTTCCATCCTATGTTCTACCAAAGCCATGTCCAGGTCAGCTGCACCTTCAGCACGTTCCTGTTTTGGAATTGTGGCGAGCACATTCTTATGGTTGATGAATTTGTATAGGTGGAACTTTCCTGCGTTGCAGAGGTCTCGTGCCTCCCTAACAAGCTGTATAGCTTGAGTTTCACTGTCCAAACTTGCTAATCCATCATCAACGTAAAAGTCGCGCTGAATTAACCACACTGTAGCTTCCTTAAACATGCCAGCTCCTTCTGGAGCTAAGTGCTTGAGTCCAAAGTTTGCGCATCCAGGTTAAGATGCAACCCCAAACAATTGAACATTCATACGGAACACTTCTGGTGAAGCTTCCATATTTCCTTTTCCCACCACAGAAAACTGAGGTAATCTTTGTCCTTTGGTGCAACGTGAAATTGATGGAACATCTGCTCCACATCACACATGATGGCTATTTGTCCTTTGCGGAAGCGACACAAAACCCCTACAAAGGTGTTTGTGATGTCTGGTCCGGTGAGCAGATGCTCATTAAGTGAGGTATTCTGGAACTTAGATGAACAATCAAATACCACGCAAGTCTTTCCTGGCTTATGAGGGTGATAAACCCCATGGTGAAGGATATACCATGTGGTCTGGTTGTCCATCTCTATCTTTGGAACCTTTTCAGCATCGCCTCGTTCAATTATATCCTCCACAAAGGCAACATAATTCTTGTAATACTGGTCATCTTTCTTAAGACGTTTCTCTAAACATCTGAGCCAATGTTCTACACACGATTTGTTATTTGTCAGATTCGGCCTGTGTTCCTTGAATGGCATTTCATAATGTCCATTTTGCTTTTGTGTAATGCCTTCTTGCAACTTTGACAAGAACCTAATATCGTGTTGTGATATTAGAGCTTCTTCATTGAATTTCTCAGTAAAATCTGACTCAAAGACCCTAAGTATGTCTGCCGGAGTGATCACTTCCTTAACTTGGGGTCGACAAACGAACTGGACCTCGGACTTAAGCTCTGAAGAAGACTTGGTCGCTGGTACAACCTTCTTTACGATAATATGGTGACTCACACCAATCTCATCTTCGTGATCATAATCAACGTCAGTGTTGGAGTTGCTCGGTGTTGCTCAGGAAATTCAACCTGGACAGGAAGCTGCTGCTGGCCTTCTACCACTCGTCCATCGAGAGCCTGCTGACGTACTGTGTCTCCACCTGGTACAGCGGCTGCACTGAGGCGGACAGAGTGAGGCTCCAGAGGACAGTCAAAACAGCGCAAAGGATTATTGGCTGCCCTCTCCCCTCACTGTCGGACATCTACACCGCCCGGTGCCTCAGAAGGGCTCTCAACATCGTCAAAGACAATACCCACCCAAACTCACACCTGTTCGACCTGATGCCCTCTGGCAGGCGCTACAGGTGCATCAAATCAAGGACCAATAGACTGAGAAACAGTTTCTTCCCAAGAGCCATCTCCATTCTAAACTCACACACACACACACAACCACCCGTACCTTGCAGAACAGCAACGTGATGTGTTTTTATATACCCTATTCAGTATTATTTTCCATTGCACTAACTATTCTCTTATTTATCTAATTTATATATTTTATTATTGTTGTATTGCACTGGAGAGGGGAGCTCTCTAATCTCGTTGCACACTTGAGTACAATGACAATAAAGGGATTTCTGATTTCTGTTGCTGTTGCTGATAATGCTCCAACCTAACACAGACCTTTGGACATATAACCGATTAAGAATCCTACTTCACAGTCTAGCTCTGGCAACATTTCATCTGCTAAATGTTCCAAGTGAGGCCAGGACTTTGCAGTCTTACTTATGTTGGTATGTAATCTCTCGTATATGTTTTTGGTTTGGAAGTTTGATTTTAATGTCAGAGTTAATACCTCTTACTTGTAGTCCTAGCAGCTTTTGACTCTTGACCACTTTAGTTTTTGTTATTGTTGACACTTTGAGTTTTACTGGACTTTTTTGGCACACAATGCTTCAGCTGTATCTTTGAGGATGAATGTTGTGTCACTTCGACTATCAAGGAAATCATACACTAGAACTTCTTTGTCACGTTCTGTTGTTGTGGAGACATAAACTGGGACAATAGATGAGGAAAGAGTACTACTCGTCTCTTGAATGACTGTTAGAGGTAGCTTGCTGTGTTTCTGCCTCAGACTGTTGGTGATTGTCTCCTTTGCTTTCATTTGACCTCTCTTGCTTGTTATTTGTGCCTTCTTCTTTGTCCTTCTTCTCACGATCCTGATGTAGGGATGTGGGGCGCCGTTTTTCACGCAAGTCACATACACTCCTGGATATGCAGGCTTAGGAGTAATGGCCACTCTTAAGGCAGCCAAAACATAACGTTTCAACTTGGACAAACTTAACCCGTTGTTCGACTGCCTTTTCCATTATCTTGCAACACTTATGAAGTGTATGACCCTTCTTCTTGCAAAACAGGCATGTGATACTTGTTTTTTTGCTTGTGTTAGTGGTGAGAGTCTTAACACTTATGCTTTGGTTTCGTTGCTGCTTTGATAGTTCTTTTTCTGTTGGCTTTGATTTATCTTGTTCAGTTGTCTTCATTGCATACAAGGATGTGATAGGATTCCATGCAATTCGAGCTCTGTGTTGAGAAATTTTACGAATAATCTGAAGTCAGGAAACAATTTGTATTGGTCTTGATAAAGTGTTACTTCTCTATTCCAACGTGAGCTCAACCTGTCTGGTAGTTTGAGGGTAATCCTTTGATTCTCCGCACACTGTAGGGCTGGGCGATATGACCGAAAATTAATATTGCGGTAAATTGGGCAATTTTACCTCGATAACGATAAATGCACGATAAATTCCCCCTGAGGACCAAAATCAAAATAAATGCAGGAAATGCATATTAACTGTTTTTTATTGACCAACTGGTACACATTACTTTCAGTGAAAAATAAAAGTACAAAAACCATTTGTATAAACATTCCAAATAGCTTGCTTTGCATGATTTGAACAATGTCACAAAGAACAGGAGAAAAAGGGTACCTCTCACAAAATCTTTTTCTGCAAATAGATTGTGCCGAGATGCTGTAATGCCATTTGCAAAGGCCTAGATTTGTGTAAAGGTATCTGTCACCTGTAAACAAAATGCTAAATAGAATGGAAAAAAATGTCAATGGAATGCCAGTGCCAAATAAACAAGTGTGCTTCATCAGGAAAATGCCGTCTCGAGTACGCTGGTGCGCGGTCGCCACTTGTCGTCTATGTACTGCACATTCAGGCTCAAACAGGGCTGCATGTTGTGACTCGACCACAAGTCGGATGTGGATGCAAAATGCTTGACATGTCTCCGCTCCCGTCCCGATGTTGTCCATATTGGGAAGTACGGTTTGCAACAAATATTTTCATACCTCTTGTCGGCTACTTTCATGAGGCGTTTCAATCCTGTGCGCTCCACTGTAACTAGAGGAGCTATATCTTTAGAGCTATGTGCTCGGCTATCGCGTCCACCTCTGAGACGTTCTCTCGTATGGTGTCGCCTCCGTTATGGGCTGTTGTTACTTGTCCAAACTTGCTCCTCACTTTGAACTTTTAGCGCAAGCTCCAAGGCAACAGCATGGTTGTGTTGTGAGTGGTGAAAAAGAAAAGGTTGGACGCACTGTTTTGGTGCTTACGATGCACTTTGTAGTTCATGTTCTTTTGTTTAAACATCGTCTTTATGGAACCCAAAACATTTCCAAACGACAGATGTCGAATTTCTTTTCGGGACAAGCGCGACAGGAACAATTTCAACTAACGTTACTTTGTCTTCAGCCGTGTCAGCCGCTTCTGAATTTGAATCGCCAGCTACGAACGCGTCTTGTTTACATTCTTGTTCAGAAGGGTGGAGTCACGTGACGACACGTGCTGTAGCCGTCTTAAAGGGGCATGAACATCGCCGCAGACAGAAAAGACTTCTTTTTCTCTCTTTTTTTTTTAGACACCGAATTTACCGACATGGGCAAAATGATGTCGGTCATTGTAATACTTTTCGTTGACGGTAAATTTTCGGTTTATCGCTCAGCCCTACCACACAGTCATTGAGAACTTGCAGACCCTGAATATATGGCATTACTGATTGCACATTGCTCAGAAAATCAACAAATTCACATAGGTTCTCACTGTCCTTATGGCCAATTTTTTCCCATGTGTATATCTTTTCATAATATGACTTGGCAACTATGAATGGATTACCAAATCTATCTTCAAGTATGTCCCAAGCAGAACGATATGCGGTTTCTGTTCCTACAAGAAAATGGCCTTCAATAGCTCGTTTAGCTGTGCCACCAATATACTTGCGTAAAACGAACAGCTTTTCTTGAGTTAGCAAGTTCTTGCGATCAATTAAAGTACTGAAAGACAACTTCCAGTCATTATACATGAGAGGATCTCCTATGAAAACCTCAGGTTCTGGGATTGGAACTCGATTAGCTATGATTGCTGCAAGTGTTTTCACAAGGTCAATGGACGATTCTTGAAAAGTCTCTACTTGAGTGGCAGGAACTTGGTTGGTTGGTTTTGGGATAGAGTAAGAAGTGTGTATAAAAGCATTTTGAAGAATGGTTTCAGTGGCTTTTACCTCATTTAAATGTTGGTCTTGACCGGGTTTGGCTTGTACTGTAGGATCTTGGGAGAATGGTACTTGTTGAACTGGAATAAATGGATCACTTAAAGCAGTGGTTCTAAATTATTTTCTGTTACGCCCCCCCCTAGCAAGAAGAAATCAATTCGCCCCCCCCAATCACTGTGCTAGCATCATGGTCAGTAGTGTCTACAAATTCATACAGGTTCTCAAATGAGTCAGTGTTTCCCTCATCAAGTTGCCTGCCCCACATTGCAAACTTCCGCATGAAAGAGACAATCTTGTCTGTGACCTGAGGCAGGTGTTTATCTTTTCCTTGAAGCTGTAGATTTAGTTCGTTTAGCTTCCCAAATATGTCACTCAGGTAGGCCAGTTTCCCAAGGAAGTTCTCCTCATTGAATTTTTCTGGTTTGTGCACCATCACTGCAAACACCAATGCAGTTCTCCCTCTAAAGCCTATTCTCAGTCAAGAAGCAGTCCAGCATCTTGAAGAGCTCTTCAGCTGTGGCCCTGTCTCTGACATATTTATAAAAAAGTAGATCCTCCCGCAGGGAGTGTGCCATGTCCAAGCGTACATAAGAAATGAACAGAGCATCTTTGTTGCTGTCAGTTGCTTCGTCAAATTGTAAGGCAAAACGTTTGCCTCAGATTTTTTTTATAGCAGCTGTTCTTGCAGATCGTTTGCAATCTTTTCTATACGTCTGGCAACAATGTCATTGGACAGAGGGATAGTTTTTAGTTTTACAGCACTTGCATCATCCATCATGACAGAGACCATGTCGACTGCTGCAGGCAGTATCAGCTCCTCTGCGACAGTGTGCGTTTTTTTTGTACAGGGCAATTTGGTATGCCACCTTGTACGATGCTAACAGTGCTCGCTGATTCACCGAAGTTGTGTTCACGAAGCGGGATGATTGTTGGCAATATTCGGCACGTTTTCGCTGAAAAAACTCGAGCGATTTATCAGCGTGATTGGGGTCTAATGTCATCAAGTGACGTCTTAATTTGGTTTCATGCTGTCTGCTGCCAGCATTTTTAAACACAGCAAGCACACCGGTCTTTCCTCACCTTCTACTGCATTCACGGTGAAGCCAAGCGCCACATATGCTTCGTCAAATTTGCGTGTCTTTGCTTTGAATGACTTTCGTTGGACTCACTATCTTTGTTTCTCTCTGCCTTTCTTTTCATCCCTGTTAAAAATGTCTTCATGGTGTCGAAGGTTGTGTTTTTTTTTGTTTTTTTTTACTTCACATCGCCAGCTCATTGCAAAATAAACCCACAACGTACATATTACTCGCTGCGCACAATGGGGAATGAGAGCGCCACTGCCAACTACTGGCGTGGAGGTACAATTACACTTACAATTACACACTGTCCTCTGAGACGAATCCATCTCCTGTTCCTGTCGATGTGGGAATCTGGGTATATCCCCCAAGACCTACGGGATGCAACCATCGTGACCATCTTCAAGAAAGGCGACCGCTCTACCTGTGGAAATTACCGTGGCATCTCCCTGCTCTCCACCACTGGGAGGATTTTCGCCAGGCTCCTCCACAAACGCCTTCTTGTCCTGAGTGAGTCTGTTCTCCCAGAGTCCCAGTACGGTTTTCGACCAGGCCGTGGAACCACTGTGATGACTTTCTGCGCTCGCCAGCTGCTCGAAAAAGCCAGGGAACAACAGCAAACCATGTCAATGATTTTCTTTGACCTGCATAAGGCCTTTGACTCCGTCCCTCGTACTACCCTTTGGAGACTGCTTGAGAAGTTTGGCTGCCCCCATAACTTTGTCCAACTAGTGCGGGGCCTACATGATGGAATGATTGGCTCTGTCAGACATGGTGGTTCTCTTTCATCATCATTTCCCATTGCCACCGGGGTCAAGCTGGGATGTGTGCTCGCACCGACCCTTTTCTCTCTCTACCTGACAGCTGTTTTGCTACGTGTCAAAACGTCTAACCCTCACCTTGGAGTGCGTATTAGATACCGGATGGATGGTGGTCTTTTTAACCTGCAACGTCTGAAAGCACGGTCGAAGACATCGGAAGTGTGTGTCTCAGAACTCCAGTACGCTGACGACTGTTGCGTCCCAGCCTCTTCTCCTCCTGACCTACAGGAGTCTACTAACGCCTTTGTGGAAGCATATGAGAGTGCAGGCCTGGAAGTCAATGTTGGAAAATCAAAAGTCCTGGCGCAATTACATCCTGCCCACCCTCTCCATCCTTTAGACATATCCATCCACGGCGATACAGTCGAAGAGGTCCCCAGATTTTGCTATCTCGGTCTATGGTCAATAACACCAATGACCCAAGCGAAGATATAAACAACAGGATTCGCCTTGCCCATCAAGCCTTTGGTAAGCTCTATAACCGTGTGTTCTCACAACATGGTTTGTCAGCACAGACCAAGATTAATGTCTACAGAGCTGTTGTGATTCCAACCCTCACCTACGGGTCGGAGAGCTGGACTCTCTATCGGAAAAACATCAGGACCTTGGAGAGATTTCATCAGCAAAAGCTGCGGGCAATCCTGGGAATTGACTGGAAAGCATGTATCACCAACAACGACGTACTAACCCGTGCCGGCCTCTCAAGCGTAGAAGCGATCATCTCAAAGAACCAGCTGCGCTTCTTTGGGCATTTATGTCGCAGGAAAGACTCCTCCCTACCCAAACAGATGTTATTTTGTGCACTGGCTCATGGCTCTAGACTGGTAGGGGGCCCAAAGAGACGGCTGAAAGACCAGTTCAAACAGCTGCTCCTAAAGAGCAAGATTCCCGTGGACAACTGGGAGGCTCTGGCCGCAGACCGCGCAGAGTGGAGAGACACAATAGCCAATGGTGTCATAAAGTTTGAAGAAGGCCGGGCACGAGCAGCTGAAGGAAAAAGACGACAGAAACACCAACGTCTCTTGTTACCCCGTCCACCTCCGACAATTCCGTGTCCAGACTGTCCCCGACTTTTCCACTCACACCTTGGACTCTATAGTCACCAACAGGCACACAGACGGAGATATCAAAAAGGAAAGTGAACGAACAGATGAGGAGGACTGATCCTCGTTCTACGAGGCTGCCATGATGATGATGATGATAGTAATAAAAAAAAAAAAAAAACATGTACCCCAGGGTCACGCGCGCACCCCTTAGCATCACCTCTGGGGGGGCGCGCCCCACTATTTGAGAACCACTGACTTAAAGGGTTAAGTCCAAGTGGTGGGTGTAAAGCTTCTGAATAAACTTGCAGTCTTGCTTGTGCTGCAACATGCCGTTTACGTTCTTCCAAACGTTCTAGTTCTTTTCTCTTTGTTTCCAGCTTAATTTTCCTATCAGCACTTTCTGCTATGAATTGAGCCTTTTTCTTTGCACTCTCAGCTTCAAATTCCCTTTCTTTAGCTTCTCTTTCAGCCTTTAAAATTTCATCTTCCACCTCAAGTCTTTGAATCTCTTCCCTTTGTTGATGTTGGGCATTGATTATCTTTAGCACCTCTTGCTTAGCCATAACTTCAGTTGCACCTCGTTTAGCATTTAGGGTTAGGGACAGAATAGAAGATTGTCTCGACTTTTTGGATGAAGCCTTTGTGTTAAAGATAAGCTCTCAAATATGTTTTTACTTTGTTACATGTATGTTTGTGATATAATGTTTCTTTGATTCTTTGTCGCTTTATATTCAAGTCTTCACTTCTTCCACACCGTCAGATGAGACAGGTTGTGTGTAGTTATTCCTATGTCAATACAGAAATTCTGGTTTGTTGATCCTGAAAATAGTCGGACGCGATACTACTGCTGCGTAGTACCACTCTGGCAATAGGTTATGGGCCGAGGATCCGACTGAAACCAGGGCAAAGTCAGGAATTTTTGGACTGTACCACCAGAAAGAAGGCGCAACGTACTGCGAGTCTGGTGAGCATAACTGCAAGTAATCCAATGGCTAGCGCAATGAACCAGCGGCCGACTGAAACTAGTAGCCACTGAAGTAGACTCCTTTTTGACGGGTATGAGAAAAACTACAAACTGTGGGAGACAAAGTTTTTAGGTCACTTAAAACTACAAGGGCTCAAAGACGCGGTTCTGTACAATCCTGCTGAAAATAAAACATGATCAGGATGATAAAACGGCCGTCTTTGAAGCGAAAAATGCCGAAGCATATGCATATGTATCTCTGGTGATGCAAGAGGCAGCAGATGATGGACGAAAGGCACTGCAAATATTGAGGAAGCATGATACGGACGCTGGCAAGCTGCGCATTATTAGCCTCTACAAAGCGTTGACAACGCTCAGAAAGTCTAACAGTGAGAGTGTCACTGAGTACATTATACGGGCGGAGACCGCCATCACAGCACTTCGAAAAGTCGGTCAGATATTGCATGATGAATTGCTCATCGCAATGGTATTGAATGGGCTGCCTGAATCTTTTCAATCATTCAATTGGCTGATGGTACAAGATGCAAAAGAGTAGCAGAACACAGGGGAGATGTGGAGGTCTGCCTGATGGACAAAAACGGAGAATGGCACAAAGTGACGCAACAGGATGTATTATTTACACACTGTGAATGGAGACAATGATGACCAATGTAAAAGGTGTTGTTACATGCAGACATGGCATGAGATCATGGGTCACTGAAATTCTGATGATATTCAAAGGTTACAAGAGGTTGTCGATGGCATGGTGATTAAGGGTAAAATTGACAAAGCAACATTACAATGTGGTGTGTGCACTCAGGGAAAGTTTATTCAAACTAGAAATAGAGAACCTGATGCCAGAGCTGAAAATGTACTCGACATGATCCACATGATCCAATTGATCCTGAATAAATTGACGGACACCGCTTTGCATTATCATTTATTGACAATTATTCCGATGCAGTATTTGTGTATTTCATGAAACACAAGAGTGACATAGTACAAGCGACTGAGAAATTCTTGGCAGATTCAGCTCCATACGGGAAGGTCAAATGGATCAGATCTGACAATGGGACGGAGTTTCTAAGTAAAAACTATCAAAATTTGCTGACTAAAAATAGCATCAAGCATGAAACATCGGCACCATATTCGCCACACCAAAATGGCACAGCTGAACTTAATTGGCGCAAGTTACTTGACATGGCGAGATGCATGCTAATCGAGAGTGGTTTACCAAAGATGTTGTGGATTTATGCAGTCCAGTCAGCAGCTATTGTGAGAAACAGATGTTGCAACAATAGAATAAAACTGGCATCTTATCAAATGCGAACCGGGGAAACGACCTAACCTCTCCAGGATGCAAAGGTTTGGTTCTAAATGTTTTGCTTATATACAGAACAGAAAGAAACTAGACTCCAAGTGTGAGGAGGGAATATTTGTTGGGTATGACTAAAATAGCCTTGCCTATTTGGTGTTCTATCCAGACAGTGACAAAGTGCAAAAACACAGATTAGTGAAATTTGTAGTGAAAGCTGTAGCAGAGCATGAAACACAAACTTTCACCAGTGACGATGACGATCTGGTACAGAGCAAACCAATCTGTACCAACCATAAGTGTGAGGCCAAATGTCATTCAGGTTCATGAACCCAAAATGACACCTGATGCGAACAGCCATTCCCAAAACGATGAAACAGAACAAAAAGAAATGGCACCTGAAGTGAGTGACCAAACACCGACTGGTGAAACTCAACAAAGATGATATCCTTCCAGAGAGAGAAAGAAACCAAACTATTGCTATTAATATGTAAGTGGTGAGGAATTTGATGATCAGATTTTCACTAATGTTGACTACTGTGACCGGTTCATGTGTAACATACCTATAACATACAGCAAAGCTATAACCTCATCCAACGCAAAGCAATGTAGTGACGCAATGGATGATGAGATGCAGTCACTAAAAGACAACAACACATTTACCCTGACTAACTTACTTAGGGATAAGAAAGCAGTGGGGGTAGATGGGTGTATGGGCTTAAAAGAAATACTGAAGGATGTGAAAATTATAAAGCATGCTATGTTGTAATGGGATATAGTCAAAAGATGGGTGTTGATTATGATGAGAACTTCTCACCCACCGCAAACATGACCAGCATTAGAGTGCTAATGCCAAATGCTGTACAAAATAACCAGATTTTACATAAGATGGATGCCAAAACAGCATACTTGAATGCACCAATTGACTGTGAAAATTACAAATCAAGCACTGGAGACAAATTGGTATGGAAGTTACAAAAGTCACTTTACGGACTAAAACAATCCGGAAGAAAACAAAAATACTAAATGCTGCATGAATATTTGGACAAAAACAAATTTGTGCAAAACCCAGCTGACCATTGTTTATACAAAAGTGAGCAATGATGACTAAGTGATCAAAATAATATGGGTTGATGACTTGATTATTGCAGCAAGCAATGAAAAAGTATTGATGAACGTAAAAGAAATGACAGCAAAATTCAAGATGAAAGACTTAGGTAAACTGAAACACTACCTAGGTATTGATTTTGAACAACATGACAAGTGTATAAAAACGACACAGAGAAGATATGTTGAAAAACTACCTGAAAGGTTCAACATGCACGACTGTAAACCAAGAATGACACCATGTGGACAGAAACTTGACTATACTGAGAACACAGAAGAGATGTGTGATATTGTTGTTGTTGATCAACCCCAGCGGCCTTCGTAGAGGGATTGCTGCGACACAACGGCGCCCCAAACTTGTTTTGGGCCACCCCTGTCTTAAATCACCATGGGGTCTGTAAAGTGTGTGAGGGACTGTAGGCGATGACCCCGAGTCAGGTAAAAAGTCTATGGTTGCGCGGGGCTGGGTCCAGAGGTGCTCCAGTGAGTGGATGTCGTGTGCGTTTCTCTGTTGTTGTAAGTGTGGGCAGTGTAGGAGGACGTGTTCAGTGTCCCCCGGACTCTGCTGGCAGAAGTCGCAGGAGGCGTTTGGAGCACACCCAATCTTGTGCATGTACGCCGGTAGAGCTGGGTGATGCCCACACCTCAAGCGAGCCAGGTGCGCCCGGTCGCCCCTACCGAGCAGGCGCTCCTCAGGATCCACCAATGGTGGTCGCCGGCCCAGAAGGAAGCCAGCACTTCAGAGGTGAAGGTTGAGTGGAAAGGTTGAGTGGATATGGGTTCTAAGGGAAATATCGGGAGGAGGAAGTGGAAGGTTGGTGTGTTGTGTATGTTTCTTTGTGTTCTATGTGGTATTTGCATTTAATGAAGTGGGTGGTTGCTGTCTGCAATGGATGTGTAAGCGTGGGTGCCCCTCATATACATGTGATATTTGAGGGGGAGGACTTTGGTTTCCTCATGGAATGTGTAATGTCAAGAAGTACAGAGAGGCTGTGGGTAGTTTATTTAACTATGTGCACAAGACCTGATTTGAGTTTTGTTGTAAGTTATCCCAATATTACGCTACGCCAACAAAAGAACAATGGTCTACGGTAAAACACGTCTTAAGTTACTTAAAGGGTACAATTGGCAAGGAACTTTGCTTCACTAAATGTGATGACAAACTTGGATGACAAGCATACAGTGATGCTGATTGGGCAGCCGGCACAAGTGACAGACGAAGCACAGGTTACTGTATCAGCTTAAACAAAAACGGTCCTTTTGTTTCATGTAAGACCAAGAAACAACCTACCGTTGCATTATCCACATGTGAAGCAGAGTATATGGCTCTAGCCGCCACAGTGCAAGAATGTTTGTACATAGTACAGTTGTTGGGCCATATTGACGAATATCAATATGAGCGACCAATTATATTTGAGGACAATCAAGGCACCATAGCATTGGCAAAAAAAAACCTGAAAAAAGGCAAAGATGCAAACATGTTGACAAACTATCACTTTAAGGTCAACTGTTAATGATGGGAAAATAAGTTTGGAATACTGTCCGACCAACCACATGGTGGCAGATGTTTTGACAAAACCAGCAACAAAAGTTAAATTGAATACATTTGCCAAGTTTATATTTGGGAACTAATGGGTATGTTCAAATGCAAGTTTTTTCCCCAATGTTTAGCGTGTTCAAAATAACAATGTGAGAGCAAGTGGGGGTGTTAATGATGTGCTCTCAAATGTGTTCTGACTTTGTTACATGTAATTTTGTGATGTAATGTTTCTTTTATTCTTTGTCGCTTTATATTAAAGTCTTCACTTCTTCCACACCGTCAGACGAGACAGATTGTGTGTAGTTATTCCTCTGTCAATACAGAAATTCTGGTTTGTTCATCCTGTAAATAGTCGGACGCGATACTACTGCCAACACTTTGACCTTGCAGTTTTAGTTAAGGAGGTACTGGATATTGTACTGTTGGCAATAGTCTTGCAAAGGAGATGAAAGGTCTTAAAACAAGATCTAACGAAAGTACAACTCTGAAAGAAAGAGAGAATGCTGAACAATTCATAATTCAGTTCAAGAAGCCTTCAGTAATGAAATCAACGGCAATAATTGTCGGCAATAATTGTCACAATAACTTTTGTTGAAGGTTCTTTTGGCAACTAATATAAAGTTTACAGGAAAATTCATCCCCCTCCGATCTTCTCAGCTGGCGTTGCACTCTCTTCAGCTCCTCCTTGTCGCTTGACACAAAAGCCCTCTTTTTCTCTTTCAGGAGAGCTTTAAAGTTCAGTGATATCCAGGATTTATTGTTGGAGAAACATCTTACTGTCCTGGTGGGTATGGTGCTCTCCATGCAGAAATTAATATAATCTGTATCCGTGTCCGTTAGACCATTAATGTCGTCCCCATGGGCTTTGCTGAATACTTCCCACACAGTTGTGTGGAAACAGTCCTTTGAGCCTCCTCGGCCTCTCCAGACCATCTCTGAACTGTGCGTGTCACAGCTGGCTGCCTGCGTGCGGACCAGAGGTTTGTACACAGGCAGGAGAGCCACCAAGTTGTGACCAGCTTGGCACAGCGGGTGGGGGGACAGTGATGTATACGCCTCCTTGGTGTTGGCAAAGAAAAGGTCCAAGATTTTATTGTCTCTGGTGTGGCTGGTGACATATTGTGTGAATGAAGGCAGAGAGGAGGAAGGAGAAGCATGATTGAAGTCACCGGAGATGAGGAGCAGGGCTTTTGGGTGCTGTGTTTGTAGCCTGCTCACAGCTGCAGTGAGTACGTCACAGGCTGTGACTCACTGTTAGCAAGTCAAGTCAAGTCAAGTCAATTTTATTTGTATTGCCCTTAATCACAGACAGTCTCAAAGGGCTTTACATAGCCACAATCGACATCCCCGATCTTAACCCCCAGGAGGGCAAGGAAAAACTCGCAAAACCTCATTAGGGGAAAAGTGAGAAACCTTGAGAAGGGACCACAGATGGGGGAATCCCCCTTCCAGGATGACCAGGCTGCAATGGATGCCAACTGGGCAACATTTGACACATACAATGATGCTATGCAATAATAGATGAGATAATATAAGAGTCAATTGAATGAAGTGCTGCAGGAAGATGACTTCAGTGGAGTGGGTCCTCATCCAGGGCCGTAATATCCATGGCAGCATATCCGAAGATGAGCCTTCGATCTTGTACCAGTCAGTTGGTGTAAATTCAGTACAGCCACTTCCAAGTGAATCGCCATCACCTAATTCGGGGAATTGGGAACAGAAAAGAAAGAACAGAAATAGCAAACAGGCCAACAAGTAGTTCAATGAAGTGCTGAAATATAAGGATATCAGAAAAGGCGCTGCATGAAGACGACTTCAGCAGAGCAGGTCCCTTCCCGGTTCGTCAGTGCCGTAATCTTCAAAGCATGTCCCCATCACCTAATTCCCAAGCAGGGGAAGGAGGGGGCAGAAAAGAGAAGAAGCGGCAGTAAACAGGCCAACAAATAATTAAATTAGATGCTAAAGTATATAAATAAATTGATCAAATGTCGCGCTGCAGGAAGACGACATCACTGGAACAGGTGCATGCCCAGTTGGTCAATGCCTTAAACTTCCTAGTGGGTCACCGTCACCTAATCCCCCAGCCGGGGGAAAAGGGGGCAGAAAAGAAAACAAAAGAAAAAAAAGCGGCAGTAAACAGGCCAACAAATATTTCAGCTAAATGCACAAGAGTATAAATGCGTCTTTAATAGTGTTTTGAACATTTCTACTGAGGTGGCGCCTCTATCTGAGGGAAGTGCATTCCAAAGCATTGGTGCCCGAATAGAGAACGCTCTAGAACCTGCGGACTTCTTTTTGGCTCGCGGGATCACTAAAAGACCAGCATTTTGTGAGCGAAGGTTTCGGAACGGAACATATGGTACCACGAGGTCAACGAGATAAGAAGGTGCTAAGCCGTGCAATATTTTAAGCAGCGGGAGGGAGGTACGCACTCTGCTACCGCCATCACATGACTGAACCCTCGCTGGATGTAGTACGGACGCATGCTAACAGCTAGCAGCTTAATGTCCCGACTGCAAAGTTGCTCCTTAATAGTGATGTGCCCAGGGTTACACCATCTATCATTAACAAACACAGCCAGCCCTCCTCCTTTCCTCTTACCGCTTTCCAGTGTCCTCTCGTACGCAGGATTTGGAAGCCGACCAATTGCACGACGGCGTCCGGCGTTAGCTATGTTATCCACGACTCACTGAACATAAACAAGCTAGCCTCCCGGAAGTTCCTCCTCGTGCCGGGTTAGTGCTGTTAACTTGTCGATTTTATTGGGAAGGGATCTAACATTCCCCATAATAATGGACGGGAGCCCCCGCGCGACGTCCCCGTTTCTTTCTCCTCAGCTCGCGGAGGATATTGGGTCTCGCTCCGGGAGCCGGTGCGGGGTTAGCAGGGATTGCTAACAGCTGATCTCTTGTGTACACGATCGATACACGATCGATCCGTAGCTCCAAGTTACGTCTCTGGACAAGGTCATGCAAAAAACAGCCACCAGCAGCAGTAAAACCACCGCAAGTTAGATCTCCATTGTTATGTTGAGGTAGAATAAATAAAACAAGGTAAAGGTAAAAACACACGAAAAAGGCTCATTGTTGAGCCGGAGCTGCTGAAACAGGCTGCCACTCGTGCAGCGCCAAAACCGGAATCATCTCTCTTTTTACCGTAATAATAATACATTTTATTTATGTAGCACTTCTCCAGACACTCAGTCACTTATAAGTTGTAATTAATTAAAAAAACAACTTCATGTGGGGTACCAATTCAATCACTTTTATACTTACATCTTGGTGATGGAAAGGATCACTTGTGTCACTCACTCTCATCACATTTTTTAATTTTATAAAATAATTATTGAGGTCATAATTTATATAATGATTATATTATTTTTACACAATATAATGTACTGCTATAAACAGGCCCAAAGTAATGTTCTTGGCATCATTTTAAAAATATGTAAATTCAGAAAAGATTTTCCGGAAAAAGAATTTCTATCGTTTGGCAGTTCTGTGAATCTGTTTGTGTGTTTACAATGGAACTATAAAGATATATATACCGTATTTTCGCAGTCATAAGGCGCACTTAAAAGTCCCAAATCTTCCCCTAAACTAACACAGCGCCTTGTAAGGCGACTGCGCTCATTATATGGACAAAGTATCACTCGCGACCATCAACCCTTTTACTCATTGGGCTGTTTGGAGTGCATGTTAGCACACCCTGCTGGACAAAGTGTGAGTCATCTATGCTTCAAAGTGACCATGACTATACATTATGTGACTATGGTGTTTGGGTGATGGTGTGGGAGAAAGCTGGACAAAAGGGCAGCTGTCCACAATGTTGTAGTCTGTCTTATCATTTATGTTATTGCAAGCAAGAAACGTCCCAGGTTTAGACAACAGACAAAAAGCCCAAAGCATAACAGCACATCTCTCTAAACAGCCATGCAAATCTCTCTAAACAGCCATGCAAATCTCTCTAAACAGCCATGTGATTGGCTGAGTCTGAGTGGCTCCCAGAAGGCATTGCTCTAATGGCTCCCAAGAAGCCATTGCTATATCATTTTGTGTTATTTTTATTTCTTTTTCGTATATTGATAGCATGAGAGATACATGTTTTGTGTTAATCTTATTTCTTTGTTTCATTGTTTGCTTGTATGCTGAGTTTTTTTTTTTTTTTTTTTTTTTTGAAACCGTGACTCTAAGGAGTGTGTTGACCATTGAAGTCCCTCCCCTGACATAGTCTTGTAGACTATTGCCATGATACCTATTATTGGTTAGAGTCATTGTTAATGATAGCGATTGTCTATGGTATCATGGCAACTGTCTTTGAAATGTGGCGATTGCTTATGGTATTTAGGCAAAGTGAATTGGCATGGGCTGAATCAGCTCGAGCAGCCGAGCTATTGCTATGCTAAAAGCAGCTGAGCTAGCGCCTTGAGCAGCCGAGCTATTGCTATGCTAAAAGCAGCTGAGCTAGTGCCTTGAGCAGCCGAGCTATTGCTATGCTAAAAGCAGCTGAGCTAGCGCCTTGTAAGGCGGCGCGCCCAGTGCGTGCTTCAAAGACAGAAATAGCACCCTCAACAGGTGTTGCGCCCCTTGAGGCAGCGCGTCCTATGACTGCGATATGGTATATATTTTTTTTTAATATTTTATTTTTTTAATATTTTAAAATATTTGTTACTTCCTCTGCCAAATGTGTACTTTGCAACTTCATGTTTTTATATCAAAGTACCACAGTTGCCATCTTCAGAGTCTGTAGACGACCCCGTTGGGTCATGCACACAAAAGTGTCAAACTAGGCTGTGCCACCATTGAGCAGACAATACCTTGCAAAATCAATTTCTTTGTGTTTTTCATTGCATTTTTACCAAAGAATCTTATGTTAACTTGTACCCTCGCTTTAAAAAGTTTTTAGTGCAATTTTCTTACGTGTCCCAAACACTTTAAGTGTATTGATGTGTCCAGGTACAACTGGGTGTCCTTCTGGAGTCTACCAGAGAGCTGCTAATTCATGGAGCCCTCTGTCCCAAGGGCTTCTGGCAGGAGTATAAGAAGTATCAGGTGTGTTGATATTTAGTGCAGACTGCATATGAGTCTTTTAAATAGCTATTATTTCTGAAAAAATATAAGCACCACATTTACGCAAAAATATCTTTCACGTTTATGCAGACTGCATATGATTCTTTTAAATAGCTATTATTTCTGAAAAAAATATAAGCACAACATTTACGCAAAAATATATTTCACATTTACGTGCCAGGTGTGTTCCGATTTGTCTGCATTTTATTCCGTGTAGTTGCAATTTGGTCCGCTGTTATGGAGAAGTTGAAAATGTTTCGGAGAGGAATGAGCGAGTAGGTAGTCAAGCACGTTAGGACTATCCCGTCGAGTCGACGTAGCCGATGACTTATATATGTCGGTGCGCACAACATACTGTCAACATCACGTCAATTACGTAATACGTTAGTATGCACAAAGTATCATCGAGTGTCGATGGTGTATATACATCCACACGTGCCTAACTTCAGTTGTAAACAAGTACGGACAGAAGAAAAGAAATGAGAACAGCATAAATGGTGGAGGCGCCGGATCAGAGCGTTCTAGGCGGGGAACAGGAAAGCGGCACCCCAAAGCAGCTAAAAAAAACAAAGTATGGACAGACTTCAACACAAAGTCCTTGAAGCGACGTCACCCGGGTGTACTGCTGGAAAACAATAGAAAGCAAAAACTAGAGTTTTTTTAAATCCATCTAACCAACTAACTAATATTACACGGTTTTACTGTACCGTATTTTTACGACCAAAAGATGCGCCGTATCAAAGGGCGCAGTACCAGTTGAGGGTGCTATTTGTGTATTTAATACATAGATAGAACGCACCGTATCATTGGGCGCAAACAGAACCGATCAACCGAGCAGTCGCGGTAGCTGCTCAGTCGCGCTAGCGTGTTTTTAAAATGGCAGCGGGAGTTCAGTGGTACTTTATTTTAGCTTTTAACAACGTGCTGAAGTTGTTCTCATCCAAAAATGCTCCAAGTCCTTGTCTTATGTATCCAAGATAAACTGCAGGACACGTTCTCCACCAAACACGAGAGTCATTATCAGTCTGTCTCGTCGTCTCGCTGCCGCGCAGCCCCTCAGATGGGATGCCGACACAATGCCGTGTGAGCAAGTCACTAATCAACAAACGATCTGCGGTCACGGTGTTACATCAAAACTAAAACTATCACCCCAAATGAACTGAATAGCATAATAGTGTAGGCCCAGCAAAATTCCGCCTCACAGCCTACCATACAATACTTTAGTTAACATGTATGCACACTAAAACATAAGATAGCATAGCTAGCGTGACTAGCTGTTTCTAAAAAGGCAACAGGAGCAAAACTGAGTTTGGTTGTGAGTTTGGTTCCTATTTAACAATGTACTCACATTATTATTGATCAGTCATCATCCACAAATCCTCAAAATCAAAATCATCGTCTTCTGTATCAGAAAAACAGCTGGGCAAGTTCTCCGGCTTTAGCGAAAGCTCTAACAACAGAGCTAGCAGACACGTTTGCCCATATAAGGGCACTCGGGCCTGCTTTGCACGAGGGGCGTGCCTTTGCTTTGTCGTTCACGCCCATCATTCCCCTCTCACGTCCCCCTGCTGTCGTTAGCCACTCCCGCCTTCTCTCTATATAAGCAATGTGCAGGCAGGTAATGTTCGCAGTCAGCCCAGCGGTGCACTCAGTCCACATAATGGGTGCTCCGCATCAAAAGGCGCCCCGGCTTTTTTGGACGAGATTCAGGACTTTAAAGTGCGCCTTATGGCTGCAAAAATACGGTAGTTGTTGCTGTGTGCGACATTAACATGCATCGTTAAGTTTAATTTCTCAAAGCAGTGGGTTGCAGTCAAAGTTACACTGTTGTGCTTCAGCTTTGTGCATTAAATAGCAGTGGGTTGCAGTCAAAGTTACACTGTTGTGCTTCAGCTTTGTGCATTAAATAGCTAACATTTGCAGAGCTCTTTCACTCCGGTCAAATTGTTTTGGTGCTTGTAGGTAACGTTACTGGTTACGCTGCTTCATGTACCCATAAAGAATAACACGTAACAATTTTTTTGTATCTACTCCGCTGGTGCTCCTGAAAGCTCTCGGTCTCTGTGCAGACCCCATGAGCTGCACAACATGCAGGTCGTGTTTAGAATGTCCTGCTCAGAGAAGCACTAACTTACTGCTTACCATAGTCTGTGACTGCACGTATATGTGCCTCTTTAAAAGCACCTTGATAATATTTCAGCATGCACTCGTGATTTACCTCTATTTATGAGTTTAAAGCAGGTTAAAGAAGAAGAAAAAAAAAAAATAATATATATATATATATATATATATATATATATATATATAATAAATAATAAATAAAATATAATAAAATATAATATATATATATATATATATATATATATATATATATTTTTTTTTTAGACCAATTGATAGACTAATAGGGAGAAAATAATCGTTTGGGACAGCCCTAATGCACGTAGGCTGTAAGTACCGCAGCTTGCGAATGGCTTATGATTTGATCTCTCCCAACCAATCATGTTGATGACTTCAAATCGTCCTCATTGTGCAAAAGTAGCTTTAAATGTGACTGCGGTGAGGTGGGTTGTCGACAGTTCCTTCAGATCCCGGCTGAGACCCAGCTAGCCAGTGTGGACAAATACGGCGTGCAGTTGCTCCGCTAAAAGTCCCTAATCATAGCCTCATTGGCTGGAAATAAACTACAATTCTGCATTGTAAAAGTATTGTTATCACGAAAGGAAGACCTAGTACCCTATTTTCACAACCATAAGACGCACTTAAAAGTCTTAAAATTTCTCCAAAGTGGTCGGGGTTCCTAATAATACGGCGCGCCTTTGTGTGCACCAGGGTTATTTTAGTTAACGTAAACTAATGAAATAACTAAAACTAGAATTGAAAAATAAAATTAAATAAAAATGAAAAGTAGTACCGTACAAGAGGGCACCTGTGTCATTTTGTTTTGAAAAAAGAAGTCATTACTTAGTTTTTCACAAACAAAGAATTACTGTATTATAATGAAAATCATAGTGTTTAAAAGTATGTGGTGAAGCTGTCATGAGAAAAGGACATTTTGAAAATTTAAATCTACTTACAGCAGTGTTTCTCAACCTGGGGAACGTGCTTTTTTTCCGTCATAGTACGGCTGAACAATGTATGGTCTTGGGACCGTAATTGCGATCTCAGACAACGCGATTTTGAAATTGTCAAAGCTGCGGTTTGTGCCCCTAGTTCACGCAATAGGTTATGCAGTACTGATTAAAAAATAAAAAACGTCGCCCTGTCACTCGTTGTCCTGGAAGTAATTAGGGTATGAAATACAAAGAAATAAAATCAGTTCTGGATATTAAGCATGGTTTTCAAATAAGTGAAAGACAGTTCCAAGCCCTCCTCCATGATTAGTGCCGCCTTCAACGTACTGTCGTCTCTTGAACAGCAGCGCATTCGAGGCAAGGGTAGTCAAACTGACCCGGAAGTACATAAACACGCATTAAAAAATAAATAAATAAACATTCACTCGAAAAAAAAACAACTGCGTTCCCTCGCAAACTTTGCAAGGGAACGCAATCTTTGCAAGGGAACGCAAAGATTTTGCGAGGGAACGAAAATTATTTTTTTTTCTCTTCCATGTCCCCTAAGGGGCTCCGTATAATCCTAAGTAGTCTATCAGAAAGACTTTGTTATTGGGTGGAAACCTTGTATGCCTATTTTTGAACCAAAACGGACTAAAACCTTTTTGAGTTTTGGTCTAATAAATTTACCAAAACTAGACAAACTTTTTTTGCGTTTCCGTTGACTAAAACCGACTAAAGCCTAATTGAGTTTTTGTTACTAAAACTAGACTAAAACCTTTTTGAGTTTTCATCGACTAACACTAGACTAAAACTATCACGAATAGAAATGACTAAATGTGACAAAAACTAATAAGCATTTTCGTCCAAAGTAGTAAGACTAAGCCTAATTCTAAAATGCCTGCCAAAAACAGCACTGGGTGATACAGTACCCCTTTCACTCGAGTCCTGCTGGAACTGTGTTGCAATGAAAGTATAATACACAGTCACATACAGAACAGCCCAAAAACTGGAAATTACTTAATACATTATCGTAGTGATTCCCAACCTGTGTGCCTGGCCACATTCGTGAGCTGCGAGAGTTCGTAAGATGTGCCTTGGAAAATGATCAAAATTCACTTAATTGGTCCAAAAAAAAATATTTCTAACAAAAAATGTATCATTGTTCGTCTACGTTATCAATACCAGTGACTTTTGGGTTCAAAGGGTTACTCATAAAAGAGTGAAAGGGGGTGGTCGCTGCTTTCTGTGCAAACAATCACTTTTTTGGTGGAGGATAAAGTGACATGACTCGCCTTCATCTCCTCGTCTTGTCATTTACTGCACAACTGGTGACCCCGCCCATCAGAGTTCAATGCAAACATCTATGTCACAATAATCAAGTATGTAGATGGTTCCTAAGATATGATATGGGTTGGTATCTGCACATGCACATTCACATTCAGAATTGAAAGCCAGTGAGATAGATTCATAGTGAGATACAGCAAATACAAAGCTAGATCAGTACTTTATTTCTGAGGGAAATTAAGTTATATTGTAAGCATTGTTCATTCTTTTTTTTTCTTGTGAAATATATCCATTCATATTGGGAGTTCAAGCTTAATGAAAATACTTGGTTGTAAATGAGATGATGAGGTTTGTGTGTTTACAGAAACTTCCAAATCTGCATGTGGTGTACCTACTTCAGATTTACAATATTCTCGACTTGAGAAGTATTTTTGAAAGGTAAGGAATATTTCTGCTTGTATTTTTATTGTTTACATTTACACGTTGGGTCTATTCCAGACACACTATGCTTGATATAAGCCATGTATCATAATTAATGTGATATCGCGGGAAAGCTCAGGGTTTTTCAAGAAGGGTCACGGTGTATGAGCCCACAACTGCTCTGTGTGAATATGAGGACTCCCATGTTTTGGGGAGCTAGGGAAGCATCACACAGATCAGTCTATTGCTTGAATTCTCAATTTTGTTTCCGCCTTACTGTGCTTATTTTGTCTTGCTTCAAGTGTAATTAATAACACCCATTCTTGATGAGGTTTAGCTTCAAATACTAAATAAATAAAAGTGAAAAATACTTAACTCCGTAACTCCAGGCTATTTCTCACTGGTCAGTGATGATTTTTGTTGTTGTCATTTTTTGTCTTAGTGATGAAGGGGTGAGGTTGTGGTTGGTGCCACAGCTGAAAGCTCTGTGTAGTTGGACACCTCCTCAGGAGGAAGAAAACGAGGCAATGCAAACTCAACAGAAAGTTTTGTCAAGTAAGGACAGACACTGGTGTGTTAGACTCTCACACAAATATGTCTTACCTTTTGCCCATTTTCTAAACTTTTTTACTACTGCATGAGTTCAGTGACTACCATAGTAACAGCATTCAAATCAGAAATACTAGAATAGACTACAATGGTCCACCGCTGTAAGGGAGGGATTGGGCCATACAGTTTTAAACATAAATATATCAAATGCTTACAAGCATTTTAAAACATTGCTGTACCCTTAGTTATACTCTCACATTTACAATGTAAAATATCAGGATTATTATTGGTTGGCATTTTTCATTGTAGTTTTTATATTTTGGTGTTTTTATTTCTATTTATTTTAGTTTTTTCATTAGCAGTTGCAATATTAGTTTTTATTTCCTTAATATGTGGTATTTTTTGGGTGAAAAAAATCTTGTCTGTCTCTCTCTCTCTGTACACAAGTGCATTGAATGGAGAGCTATTGCCGCGACTTCTTTTCGTGTCTGAGTCACGTATGTTTCTGTTGTGATATTTGCATTAGTCAGTCATTGATACTTTATTATTTTCTTTGTAGAACCACACAAATATTTCGTTTGACGCATCAAGGAATGTGTACTTTGACTTCAACTTTATTAAAGATCCTATCCTCGTTATTGGAGTTCTAACCGGACTCACAACAGTGATTTGCATACTCCGCCCAGCACGAGTCATTCACATATTTTTCAATGGTCCTTGGAGCCGGATGGCAAATCGCTGTTTGAAGATGCAGGACTCAGAATTATCAGCACCTGGCGGTAAACCTAAACGATTGACATCGGTGCCTTCCTATATGTCTGATTATGACTTGAGTGGGCCAGGTGCGCTGAGTAAATTCCGAAGACCAGCTGCTCCTACTAGAGCATTACAAGAGGAGCACGTAGCTACGGAGCGCTCATCTAGTAGATCCCCAACACCACCGGCTAGCCAGGGCTTTGACACGGAAAATTTGGGTGATGTTGAGCACGAGCAGGGGTCTCAGCAGTTTATGTTGCAAACCACCAGGGGGCAGGATATCAACCCACTCAGTGAGTTTAATGCTGCCCTTAAACAGATGCGCCAAGAAAATGCTGAGCTCCGCAAACAGTTTCAGAGCCTGATGACTGCCTTACAGTCCAATCCTCCTCCTCCTACCCTCCCACCCCCAGGCACATACCACAGTGGGTTTGACGGAGGCAATCAACGCCCGATCAGAAGCCAACCGAACAATCCAGCCCACTCACAGCTACAATATCAGGCAGGCGGGTTGTCCGGAAACCTGATACAGGACTTCTCACAAGTCGAAGTTTCACAGCCACCCGCAGATCAAGGATAAAGTTCATACTACGCAGCCACACTCCCGCAAAGTGCGTCTCGTGCTGATAGGTGTGGCCAAAGGTATCCCGCTCACTCATTCAGAGCAAATGACCCACAGTATGAAGATCCATACGCTGGCAGAGATTCAGCCTTCCTCCAAGTGCCCTACTCTCATGTTCCACAGAGAGAGACCACATACAGAGGACCAAAGCCCACCATTCCCAGCCTCACATCACTAGACCCCAGAGGGTTCACACGTATGAAGTTAGCCTTAGAGAATTTATTACCGCATGGAGCCACTGAGAGATACAAGTACCAGATTCTCACTGATCACCTTAAGTGTGAAGAAGCCTCACTCGTGGCTGACTCTTATTGGAGTTCCAGGCAACCCTACACAGATACGATGCTGGCTCTCTCCAAGATGTATGGACAGCCCCACAAGCTTGCTGTGCAACGGATTGCAGCGCTAATGGATGGTCCAAACATACATAGTGGTGATGCGAAGAGCTTTCGTTTATTCGCTCTCAACGTGTGCTCACTAGTGGGCATGTTAGAACAGCTGGGTAAACAAGGTCAGGTTGAATTAATCTGTGGCTCTCATGTCTCGAGGCTCTTAAGTCAACTCCCCCACGACCTCAATGCCAGCTTTAAAAGATTCAGGCGATGTGGATTAAAGTCAATAAGAAGTGCTGGTGTTGTGGACGCAATCATCAAGCGGCAAAGTGCACGCTCAAAGCCCCCTGTAAGTATTGTGGCAGGAAACATCTGCTTGTGCTGCATGTTGTGAATGAGAGAGGAAAGGAGGAGGAACAAGCATCGCATTCACCGCCAACAGAAAGCTGCCTCGTAAGCACAGCCAACAGAGTCCTATATGCAGACCGCCCAGTCTACAACCGGAAGGTGTTGCTGAAGATCAGTAAAGTCTTCCTGAGGAACGGTGACAAGTCCTTGGAGACATATGCAATTTTAGATGACGGCTCTGAGCGGACAATACTGCTCCAGCCTGCCGCCTCACAAGGAAGAAAGGAGGTGATGGCTCTCCGTACAATCCGACCAGGACTGGATCAGCTCCATGGAGCATCAGTTTCGTTCACGATTCCTCCAGCTGACAGCCCTGACAAGATGTATAGTATCCCGAATGCTTTCACAGCCGCTCAACTGAGTTTAGCAAAGCATTCTCATCCAGTTGCCGCACTTCAGCAGAAGTATAAACATTTGTCAGGTTTGCCTCTTCTGCCACTGAATAGGGTCCAGCCGATGCTGCTGATTGGTGCTGACTACACGCACCTCATCACACCTATAGAGCCAGTCCGATCAGGACCACCTGGTGGGCCAGCAGCTGTGAAGACACGCCTTGGATGGACTCTACAAGGGCCAGCCTAAGCCATCAAGTCAAGCCCTAATGTAAGTCACTGCCTTTTTACGTCTACCCCTTCATCCACAGAACTCTTCTCATGCGTTGAGAAGTTATGGCAGATGGAGGTGCTTCCCTACCGTAGCGAGCAGCAGTTCGGTCAAGACAGGACCAAGAGGCAATTGAATTACTTCAAGAACAAACGGTGAGAGTCGATATCAATGCCACTAAGCGTTATGCCACACCCCTTCTTCGAGTTAAGAACATGCCTCTCATCAAAGCCAGCCCTGTGGCAGTATTGCCACTACTGAGAGGCATAGAGAAGCGCTTAGCCAATTCCCCAGAACAAGCTGCTGTCTACAAAGAGGAGATAAAGAAGCTTGTAGATACTGGCTATGTCGTGAAGTTGACAGACTACGAAGTAGAGCGCAACCCAGAAGACCGCCCACCTGATGTGTATGAGTGGCAGGTTCTCCCATTTGGAACCACCTGCAGCCCCTGCTGTGCAACATTCGTGCTGCAGAAATATGGCACTGACCACAGCCAACCGGAAGAGGATGTACGTGATGTCATCCACAAGTCCTTCTACGTGGACAACTGTCTCCTTAGTCTCCCTTGCCCAATAGCAGCCAAGATTCTTGTAGACAAACTGCGCTATCTTCTGGCTGAGGGCGGATTCGAGTTGAGGCAATGGGCAAGCAACGATCCCAGTGTCATCGAGCATCTTGCACCAGACATGAGGTCATCCAGTTGTGAGCTATGGTTCAGCCAAGGTCAAGTCGACCTCCAGGAACCCACACTTGGACACCAATGAAACTGTAAGTCAGACTCGCTCATATACAAGCACAGACACGTAGACTACAATGAGAAACATCTATCAAGTTTTAGCCAGCCAATATGATCCCCTTGGCTACATTGTGCCTTATACCGCTCGAGCTAAAGTCATTGTGCGCCACCTGTAGGAGAGGAATAGAGAATGGGATGATCCACACCTTCCACAGGAGCTACTGGAGAGGTGGCATGAATGGGAAGCAGAATTAGTCCACTTGCCTGAGATAGCCCTACACGTGTGGCGGAGATACAAGAACTGACAGAAGCAGGTGCATGGAGATACGTGCCGGATCTTTGCCGTTTCCCCCTCCTGACAGCGGATGAAGTGCACCCCAATTTCTGGACCCCAAACATGCTTTGACCAGACTCATCATACAGGATTATGATGTAAAGCAACAGCATCCCGGTCCAGAACGAGTGTTTGCTGAACTCAGGAGGAAGTACTGGGTGCTACGTGGATGCGAAGCCGTACGCCGGCACCACAGATCCTGTGTGAAGTGCAAGATGTGGAAGGGGCAACCAAATCCTCCACAAATGGCGGACCTCCCTCCTGCCAGACTGCGTCTCTTCAAACCTGCATTCTATTCCCACGTCGTAGATGGTTCTGGGCCATACACCATCAAGATTGGACGCAGGAACGAAAAGAGGTGGGGGATAATATTCAAATGTCTCACCACTAGAGCAGTCCACCTCGACCTGATCCCTAGTATGGACGCAGATGCGTTCCTGATGGCCCTGAGACGCTTTATAGCCAGACGAGGGAAACCCCAAGAGATTCTCTGTGACCAGGGAACAAATTTCAGAGGAGGCGACCGAGAACTACAGAAAGCATTTCAAGAGCTTCATACTGAGCTCCAGCAACAGCTTGCTGGCCAACAAATCAGGTATGCCTTTAACCCTCCTGGTTCCCCACACTTTGGCGGATGCTGGGAGCGGGAAATTCGCTCGTTGAAGACTGCCCTTCAAGTCACCATCGGAGCCCAGATAGTGACAGAAGACTGCCCTTCAAGTCACCTTCGGAGCCCAGATAGTGACAGATGAGGTATTACGCACAGTACTAGTTGAGATCGAGGGGATGCTCAATTCAAAGCCTCTGAGCTACACTTAATCGGAGATTGCGGACCTTGACCCCATTACCCCCAATTGTCTCCTCATGAGGACTCCAAGATACTTGGCCGGAAAAGATGGAGGCACAGTAAGGTGCTAGCAGACCATTTCTGGCAGCATTTCCTGCGACACTATCTGCCAGGACTTCAAGCCCGCCACAAGTGGCAAAATGAATCAGCTAATCTGCAAGTGGGAGATGTAGTTATGATTGTGGACAAGCAGCTGCCACGTGCATTCTGGTCAGTAGGGAAAGTCTCTCAGGTCTTTCCTGGACCAGACACTCAAATCAGATCAGGTGAAGTGACTGTGAAGGGAAGAACTTACGTCCGACCTGTAGGAAGACTCATCAGCCTACCTGCTCTGCCGAAGGACGATTAATCACCCTTTGTATAACCTTTTCTGTTGTTCATATTCACAGGTGAATATGGGGGCGGCTGTAGAAAAGGCTGCTCGGAGACTGCGACACCAGCTCCTTTAAGAGGGCGCAGCTTAGCGCTCCAACTCACGTAGCGTGTGCGTGCGTATACAGTGAAACCCCGCTACTTCGCGGTTCACCTTTCGCGGGTTCAGTGCTTCGCGGGTCTAAAAAATATTCGGGGGCATTGTAGTTTCGCCGAGCGGCACGAGGGGGCGCTGGAGCGGTTAGACGGCCGGCGTGCGCCGAAGAGGAGAGTGGACGAAGAAGAGAGTGGACGAAGAAGAGCACGTTCCCCCGGGCACGATTTGGGGCGACGTTTCGCACGGTTCGGACCGTATCAGAGCTCCGGCCGGCGTGCGTGGCAGTTAACCCGAAGAGGAGCACCTTCCCCGGGCACGGGCGGTGTCAAGCGGCCCCTAAGTTTAACCGAATGGAAGCTCCGGAGGAGGAGGGCGGGCGTGTGTCACAGTTAAGCCGAATAGGAGCACCTCTTCCGCCCGGGCACGAGCGGAGCTTGAGGCTGTCAGTTATGAATGAATAAATAAATAAATGAAGAATGCCACCTTTCATTTCACTGTCATGATCCGTGCCTGTCATGCCGCGTGTGTTTTTTGGTTTTTCAGCTGTGTGTTCCTCCAGCGATCGTCTCGCGCCATGCCGTCAGCTGCTGCGAGACGCGCTGATTACACCGACTATATTGTGATTATAATAAATATCTTTGTATCACCACCTTTTTTCCCGTGTCTGCGTTTGGAGAGTCCTGCTCATAACATTCACAGGGCACACCGGACGGTGTACCAGCAGGTAAAAGTCGAAGTAATTAAATAAATACAAAAAAAAGTAATTGAATAAATACGAAAATAATGGCTGGGGAATAAAAAAATAAGTTTTAATAATATTTTTTTTTTTTGTGAATTTCACTCTCTCTCTACCCATATATATATATATATATATATATATATATATATATATATTTTTTTTTTTTTTAAGCATTTTTGAAGGTGCGCCGTTACTTCGCGGATTTTCAGTTTTCGCGGGTGGTCTCGGTCCCCATTAACCGCGATCACCGGGGGTTTACTGTATAGGAAGAAGGAGAGACGGTGGCGAGAATCGTGTCAGTTCTGTCTATTGAGCTAAATTATTCGAGTTGTCGTCCACATTTATCCTGCTTCGAGTTGTGTGTGAGACAAGTAAGTTAGAGCATTAATAACACTGTTCAATTGTCTGTACAAATACACGTTTCGCTGCTAATCGGTGACATGCAATGTTCACAAGCGCATTGAATGGAGAGCTATTGCCGTGACTTCTTTTCGTGTCTGAGTCACGTATGTATGTGTTGTGATATTTGCATTAGTCAGTCATTGATACAAATTTCTTTGTAGAAGCACACAAATATTTCGTTTGAAGCATCAAGAAATGTTTACTTTGACTTCAACTTTATTAAAGACCAGAAAACACAAGATCCTATGCTCGTTATTGGAGTTCTAACCGGACTCACAACAGTGATTTGCATACTCCGCACAGCACTAGTCATTCACATATTTTTCACATACCAACACTGCTGGTGTGTGGCGCTTGTGGGCAGTTTTGAGAAATGTTACGAAAATACATTTCTGCAAAGTGTCTCCATTTATATCGTATTCAAGAATCCAAAAAAGCTATTAGAACAGCCTTTGAATTAAATATACTTAGTATTTGGTGATTTTGCATCAATTGCAAGATATTATTCAAGTAAATATCTGATATAAGCGTCGCAAAAAATAGTAGTTGAAAAATGTGATTAATCACAATTAATCATGGAATTTTATATATATATATATATATATATATATATATATATATATATAAATGCAATGTCTTTTTCCCCTTGTTACCGGGATCCCTTTTATCAAATTCTTTCCAAACATAGGTATTTGAGTCATCTGGTGAAAATTCTTCTATTTTTAACATCGCAATATATATTTTGCAACCCAAAAAACTCGTCTTTTTCTTCCCCCAATATCGTGCAGCCCTAACTGAGACTGCACCTTTAATAGGCGCACCCTATGGTCATGAAAAAATGTGTATGTGTCTATAAATATCTAATCAAAATCAGGAACGGAGACTAGAATCGGTGCTTGAGTAAATCGTTACATTCCAACTTGACAGCAGAACATAACTACCAAGTAAAACTGTAAGAAAAGAAAAATCAGCTTTCTCTCGCCCAATCTTGTGACTCGAATTATACCAGAAAAAACACTGTGCCAGAGGAGCATCAATTAATCGAACGGAAAGTGTGAATTACGAGATTTTCATTTCTCATGCACTTGTGGACATACTCATTGAGGGCACAAGTAATACTTCTAAACTATCATTATATTTTGTGGTGTAATAACACTGCATTTTACATTAGGTGCTTATCTGGGGTAACTGGTCAGCGTGAGGTCGTGTGTTCCTGTGATTTGTGCGTGCCAATGTACGACAAAAGATTATCACCTTGTAAGCCATGCCTTCTCTCTCTGGCTGTTTGGGTGCTGAGGTCGCAATGACAATGAAAGTTATTTAAATTGCAAACACCCCTTTAAACTTTACATTTGAAATTGTAAGTATGCTCGGTGGTTATTGATTATCAGACAAGACAACAGAGAAACTCACAACCTTTTACTGTCAAGCCATTTGTATACTCTTGACTATAACACATTTGTTACAATCCTCTTGCCTCTAGCTATCTTCGGTGCATTGGTTGGTGTGGGCTTCCAGTCGAGTCAGGAGCAAGCGGCTTTGGAGAAGAAGTGCGTTCTGCTCTGCATCTCAGCACTAGATGACATGCTCTTCTGTGAGTGATTAATCATACATCACCATTTTCTCTGCTAACATACCTTAGGTTGGCATTTTATTTTTGCTGAAATGCTTGCTTTTACAGTAGAAGTGGAGTAGTAGGAAGTTGAAGGATGTCTCATCCAACCACAACCAAATGCGATGTGTACCACCCAAGACTCACTGTCCACGGCACTTCGTCTTGAATGAAATGAAAGAAATTTTTGCTTTTCTCTGATGTCACCATAGATAGAATTATTTTAACGGAGAATCTGCCGTCTTTTGAACGAACACTTTGGACTCTGCAATGTCCTGCTACTGGGAATGCAGCGTATGATAATTATTTTGTTCTGGCAAGCATGAGTTAAAATGGCTTTGCGCCAACCTGGGCGTTAACGTTTTGCAAGGCTGTGCCTCTGACATCTAACGGCGCTGTGACAGAGCAGCGTTGAATTACGTCACTCCCTCATCGCGTTTTGTTCCCGCGAACCCGTGCAAGAGTCTGCGGTCATACTTTTCATAAAGACTGTTTCATCACTGCCTGGACAATACCTGAAACTTATTGCTGGTGTCGGGGGTGCACACTCGACACTCGCTTGACACGCATAAACGACAAAACACGCACCCATGCATACGTGACAAAACACGCACCTGCATACTGCTGCCTCGGTTGGACACGTCATATGGAGCAAACCAAGGCAATACCTTATCCTGCCTTAAATGGAAATCCGTGGCGGAAGAGGAGGTCACCTGACTTTGGGACTGAACCATTTTAGCCAATTATTTGTATTTTGTAGTAATTTGACAGCTGTTATATGAAGACCTTTCTATTGCCTTTATTATTTGTGTGAATTTTGGTTCCTGTTTAGTTAACAGACATTGAAATTGGACTATTCATACTATTATCATCATTATTATAAATACAAATGTCTTAAATGGTTTGCCTGGAGGCAGTTGTGGGTGTCTAGCTGCTGCAGACCATAAGCGAACTAAGCTAAGTTGAAGTCAATGTTGAATTTTCAATTGTTAATGTTTTCTCTTTCTTTTACATTGATTTCTTTTTTTTATTTTGTCACTTGAGTCCTCACTGTAAATATCTTTTCACCTGTTGGGCAATTCTTGTGGTCATTAAAACCCACTGAAATTAATTTTTTTGACTGTACCATAGGGCTGGGCGATATGACCGAAAATCAATATCGCGATAAATTAGGCGATTTTACCTCTATAACGATAAGTGCACAATAAATGCCCCCTGACGAAAATCAAAATAAATGCAGGAAATATATATTGACTGCTTTTTTTAGTGACCAACTGGTACACATTACTTTCAATGAAAAATAAAAGTACAAAAATCATTTGTATAAACATTCCAAATAGATTGCTTTGGATGATTTCAACAATGTCACAAAGAACAGGAGCAAAAGGGTACCTCTCACAAATCTTTTTCTGCAAATAGATTGTGCCGAGATGCTGTAATGCCATTTGCAAAGGCCTAGATTTGTGTAAAGGTATATTGCAAACAATATAAATAATGCCATGTGCAAAGGAGCTAGTCGCCTGTCAACAAAATGCTAAATAAAATGAAAAAAATGTCAATAGAATGCCAATGCAAAATAAACAAGTGTTTCATCAGGAAAATGTGCCGTCTCGAGTACTCTGGTGCGCGGTCGCCACTTGTTGTCTATGTCATGCACATTCAGGCTCAAACAGGGATCCATGTTGCTACTCGACCACAAGTCGGATGTGGATGCAAAAAGCTTGACATGTCTCCGCTCCCGTCTCGATGTTGTCCATATCGGGAAGTACGGTTTGCAACAAATATTTTCGTACCTCTTTGTCGGCTACTTTCATGAGGCGTTTCAATCCTGTGCGCTCCACTGTAACTAGAGGAGCTATATCTTTAGCTATGTGCTCGGCTATCGCGTCCACCTCTGAGACATTCTCTGGTATTGTGTCGCCTCCGTTATGGGCTGTTGTCACTTGTCCAACCTTGCTTCTCACTTTGAACTTTTAGCGCAAGCTCCAAGTCAACAGCATGGTTGTGTTGTGGGTGGTGAAAAATAAAAGGTTGGACGCGCTGTTTTGGTGCTTACGACGCACTTTGTAGTTCATGTTCTTTTGCTTAAACATCGTCTTTATGGAACCCAAAACATTTCCAAACGACAGATGTCGAATTTCTTTTCGGGACAAGCGCAACAGGAACGATTTCAACTAATGTTACTTCGTTTTCAGCCGTGTCAGCCGCTTCTGGATTTGAATCGCCGGCTACGAACGCGTCTTCTGTTTACATTCTTGTTCCGAAGGGTGGAGTCACATGACGATAAGCGTTGTAGCCGTCTTAAAGGGGCATAAACATTGCCGCAAGACTTCTTTTTCTTTTCTTTTTTTTAGACACCGAATTTACCGACATGGGCAAAATGATGTTGGTCATTTTAATACATTTCGGTAACGGTAGATTTTCGGTTTATCGCCCAGCCTTACTGGACCATCATTTTCAATTTTTCCGCAAACGAATCCGTGATGGGCGCATCTAACATTTTCGTAGCAGGAAGCCGTTTAGACCGGTGGTCCTCAATCTTTTTCCATCAAGTGCCACCCATAAAAATTCAGAGCTCTCCTAAGTGCTTATAAAAATTGAGGCACAGGCTTTATTCATTGAAGGATTCTATTACGATTACTGGCATTATTTTAAACACATGTGGGACAGAATGTCGATAATTAAAGTTAGCAGGTTCATATTTACTGAATATTTTAAACATTGATGAAAAAAGATGCATTTATCAAATGAAACTAGAAGCACGGGTCACAAGAATGACTGGGATTGTAGTCCTGATGTTTACTGATTTATTATATTATTCTCATATGCTAAATTTATAGTACTTAGTTTATTGAAATTCTCAGAAGTGAGAATAGATTGGCGCACATAGCATTTCCATGAGCTGCCCTCACATTCACAGCACTTCATGGACAAATACGACGAAGCACATTCTCCACATTGGCTGTAGAGATGCAAACATACCAAATTGGGCACTGCAGGACTCACACAGACGCTATCACAAAAAACACATTCCGAAAGACATAACAATTAGAGATCAGAGCACACGCACATACACGCTGGGGAAATTTGAGGTGTTACAGCAGCAAAGATATAGATCACACAGAGTCGGCGGGGTAATGTAGCCGTTAATGTATAACATTAGCAGCAGACATTCATAAAAAGCATGCAAATATACACAGTATAAACGTATCTAAGTGTAAGGAAACACTCCTAATGCCTGCGCATTAAACAGAGGGGGAAACGCTGTCATGATAAAAACTACTGAATGATTGAAAATACTACAATGATAAAAATATTGCAATGATAAAAGTACTGTAATGGTAAGAGTACTGTAATAGTAAAAGTACTGCAACGATAGAAAAATACTGCACTGATGAAAGTACTGTAATAGTAAAAGTACCGCAATGATGGGAAATACTGCAATGATAAAAGTACTGTAATAGTGAACGTCCTGCAATGGTAGAAATACTGCAGTGATAGACGTACTGTTATAAGAATACTGTAATGGTAAACAAAATACATCATTGGTCAATATTTAAGTACACCATTGGCTGAAAGTACAGTAGTAGTGTATATTGCATCCAAGGACTGCACAATTGCACTAATGCCCTCCCGTTTGTAGGCCTGACCCAATGTTCTTGTTAAAAAGTCTGACAGCAGTCGGCAGGAAGGAGCGGCGAAATCTCTCTTTGGTACAGCAAGGGTGTAACAGTCTATCACTGAAGGAGCTGTGGAGTGTTCTCAGAATGTCATTGAGTGGGTGGGCTGGGTTGTCCAGCATTGATGACAGTTTTGCCGTCATCCTCCTGCCCCCCACTGAGTCCACAGAGTCCAGGGAGCAGCCCAGGACAGAGCTGGCCCTCCTCACTAGTTTGTCCAGTCTCTTTTTGTCCCGGCCCGAGATGCCTCCTGCCCAGGAGGCCACTCCATAGAAGATGACTGATGAAACGACAGAGTCATAGAGGTTCCTGAGGAGTATTCCCCGAACACCAAAGGACCTCAGCCTCCTGAGTTGGAAGAGTCTGCTCTGACCCTTCCTATAGAGAGCGGCTGTGTTGTCGCTCCAGTCCAGTTTATTGTTCAGATGAACACCCAGGTACTTGTAAGTTGAGACCCTCTCAACATCTGTTCCCTGGATATTCACTGGTGCAGGTGGAGAGTGCCGACGCTTGCGGAAATCCACCACCAGCTCTTTGGATTTCCCAGCGTTGATTTGGAGGCGGTTCTGCTGACACCAGTCCACGAACCCCTGCGTAACCCCTCTGTACTCCCGATCGTCACCGTCAGTGATGAGGCCGACAATCGCAGAGTCATCAGAGAACTCCTGCAGGTGAGAGGTTGTGCAATTGTATTTGTAGTCCGAGGTGTAGAGGGTGAACAGGAAGGGAGCCAGAACAGTTCCCTGCGGCGCTCCCGTGCTACAGAGGAGCACGTCAGACACACAGTCCTGTGCCCTCACGTACTGTGGCCGGTTTGTGAGGTAGTCGTGGATCCATGTGATGAGGTGGTGGGCCACTCCCGCCTGCTCCAGCTTGTCTCCCAATAAGGCGGGCTGGATGGTGTTGAAAGCACTTGAGAAATCAAAGAACATGATCCTCATCGTGCCCCCCGCCTTCTCCAGGTGGGAGAGTGAAGTGTGGAGCAGGTAGATGATGGCATCATCCACACTGATGCCAGGCTGGGATGCGAACTGGAGTGGGTCCATTGAGGAGCTGACCAGGGGGCGCAGATGGACGAGGACCAGTCTCTCCAGGGTCTTCATCAGATGAGACGTCAGCGCCACTGGTCTGAAGTTGTTGAGCTCCTTCGGATGGGGTGTCTTTGGAACCGGAACCGGGCAGGATGTTTTCCACAGCTGGGGGACTCTGCCCAGCTTCAGGCTCAGGTTGAACATGTGCTGGACGATTCCACACAGCTGGTCTGCGTAGGATTTGAGGAGCTGGGAGCAAATCCCCTCTGGGCCTGCTGCCTTCCTCGCCTTCATTTTCCTCAGCTGGTTCTTCACCTGAGATGTTGTGAGGAACAAGGCTGAGCAGGAGGAAGTGGTGGTTGTCTGATGAGCCTGGGAACTGGAGCCTGTGAAGAGAGAGAGGGGGAGAGAGGGTCTCGTTCGCACTGGCAGGAGGGGTTGGTGGTGGCTGCAGCAGGGGAGCCTGAGCGGCGTCAGGCATTTGATCAAACCTATTGAAAAATAGGTTCAACTCATTTGCCCACTGAAGCCCCCCCTCCCTTCTGGGTCTTACCTGGTTGTCCGTGGCCTGAGATGGTCTTTAGGCCCCTCCAGACATCCCTGGCATTGTTCCGCTGCAGTTGTTCCTCCATCCGCATCCTGTAGGACTTTTCCCCTCTCGGATGCTCCTTCTCAGCTGACGCTGCACTCTCTTCAGCTCGTCCTTGTCGCCTGACACAAAAGCCCTCTTTTTCTCCTTCAGGAGAGCTTTAATGTCCGGTGTGATCCAGGGTTTGTTGTTGGAGAAACATCTTACAGTCCTGGTGGGAATGGTGTTCTCCATGCAGAAGTTAATATAGTCTGTAATAGTGTCTGTTAGACCATTAATGTCCTCACCGTGGGCTTCGCTGAATACCTCCCACACAGTTGTGTTGAAACAGTCCTTTAAGGCCTCCTCGGCTTCTCCGGACCATCGCTGAACTGTGCGTGTCACAGCTGGCTGCCTGCGGACCGAGGTTTGTACACAGGCAGGAGAGCAACCAAGTTGTGGTCAGCTTTGCCCAGCGGGGGGAGGGGCAGTGATGTGTACGCCTCCTTGGTGTTGGCATAGAAAAGGTCCAATATTTTATTGTCTCTGGTGTGGCAGGTTACATATTGTGTGAATGAAGGCAGAGAGGAGGAAGGAGAAGCATGATTGAAGTCACCAGAGATAAGGAGCAGGGCATTTGGGTGCTGTGTTTGTAGCCTGCTCACAGCTGCAGTCAGTACGTCACAGGCTGTCTCACTGTGAGCAGAGGGTGGCACGTACGCCGCCATCGCGATCACATGACTGAACTCTCGCGGTAAATAGAACGGGCGCATGCTAACAGCTATCAGCTCAAAGTCCCGACTGCAAAGTTGATCCTTAACAGTTATGTGCCCAGGGTTACACCATCTATCATTAACAAACACAGCCAGCCCTCCCCCTTTCCTTTTGCCGCTCTCCAGTGTCCTGTCCGCGTGTAGTATTTGGAAGCCGTCCAATACCACGACGGCGTCCGGCGTTAGCTCTGTTAGCCACGACTCCGTGAACACCAGCAAGCTAGCCTCACGGACAATCCTCTCGTGCCGGGTCAGCGCTGTTAGCTCGTCCATTTTATTGGGGAGGGATCTAACATTCCCCATAATAACGGACGGGAGGTTGTATTGTCTCCTCCTTGCCTGGCGTTTAGCCCCCGCACGACATCCCTCTTCCTCCTCAGCTCGCGGGGGATATCGGGTCTCGCTCCGGGAGCCGACGCAGGGTTAGCACAGAGTGCTAACAGCTGATCTCAATGTCTGTATATATATGTATATATATGTATATGTATATGTATATATATGTATATATATGTATATGTATATATCTATATATATATATATATATATGTGCTCCTTATTACTTTTTATTAGTGTCTGCTTGCTCTTATTGGCACCAACTGAGGCACAACATCGATATACCCGCCAGGACATCGTGGACATTGGATTTCGATGCGAAATAACCATCACAGAGGAATTTTGCTATGATCGCAAAATTCCGGACGAACTGGCGAGGCTGCCCGGCTCACCGTGGCTTGTCATCGGGACCGGGAGGCGGCGCAGGCGACGCAGAGAGAGGAAGCAGAAGCGGGGCTGCAGGTCCGGTGTCTTGCAACGGCTGCGGCGGCAGCCCCACAGCCAACCACTGCCGAGTCTGTACATCACCAACGCCAGATCCGTGGTCCACAAAATCGACGATCTGGGATTACAAATCCTGGGAAACCGCTATGTGCGAGATAGCTGTGTGATCGTCGTCACGGAATCCTGGCTGCACGCAGACGTCCCCGACGCTAGCATCCAGCTGGCCGGGCGCTCGCTACATCGCGCGGATCGGACGAGGGACACCGGTAAGAGAAGGGGCGGGGGGCTCTGTGTTTACGTGCATGAGAACTGGTGCGGCGATAGCACGATCGTCGAGAAGCACTCTTCCCCCGACATCGAGTTCATGTCCGTTAAATGCCGGCCTTATTTTCTCCCGAGGGAGCTAACGGTCGTGATTGTCACAGCTGTTTACATCCCTCCCGACGCTAGCACTAGCACGGCGCTCTCGCTACTCGCGTGCGTCATCAATAAAAATCAGCGGGCCCACCCTGATGGCGTTCACATAGTAGCGGGGGACTTTAATAAGGCCAATTTAAAGACTGTACTCCCAGAGTTTCACCAGCATGTCAAGTGCCCAACGAGGGGAGACAACACTCTCGACCATGTGTACTCGAACATCAAGCACGCATACAGGGCCCTCCCACTCGCCCCTCTCGGCCAGTCAGACCACCTGTCCTTGCAGCTCGCACCTGCGTACACCCCTCTCAGACGCAGATTCAGGCCCACCACAAGGACTGTGAAAACCTGGCGTGACGACGCCATGAGTGAATTACAGGACTGCTTTCAAGACACAAACTGGGACCTCTGTGATCATCTGGACCTTGATGTCGACACACATTGTGTACTGGACTACATCAAGTTCTGCATGGAAACTGTGTCCCTACACAGGACCATACGGACCTTCCCAAATGCGAAGCCCTGGATGTCCAGCAGGGTTCGCTCTCTCCTCAAGGCCCGTGACGCTGCGTTCAGGTCAGGCGACAAAGCCCAGTACAGCGTGGCCCGTGCTGACCTGAGCAAAGGCATCAAGCTAGCCAAGGCAATCTAAGGGGAGGCTGGAGGCCCACCTTGCCAGTAGCAGACCACGGGAGGTGTGGCAGGGTCTACAGAGCATCACCAACTTCCGTGGCGGCAGCACGACCTCTGTAGACCCGAGTGCATCGCTGGCAGAGGAGCTTAACTGCTTCTTCGCTCGCTTTGACTCGCCCCAACCGTCACACCCCCGCACTTCATGCTCCAACTCCCCCCCACTCATCGTAGAGGAACACGATGTGAGGCGCGCGCTCCTGGCGGTTAACCCCAGGAAAGCTACTGGACCCGACGGAATACCGGGCAAGGTCCTCAGAGCATGTGCCCACCAACTGGCACATGTTTTCTGCAGGATCTTCAACCGCTCCCTGGCTCAAGCAGTCATCCCCTTGAAAACTTCCACCATTATTCCTTATTCCTATCCCCAAAAAGTCACCAGCCGTCCACCTGAATGACTACCGTCCTGTTGCTCCCACACCAGTCATCATGAAGTGCTTCGAGAGGCTGGTTCTCCAGCACATCAGGGACTGCCTTCCTCCCACTCTGGACCCCTACCAGTTTGCATACCGGGCTAACAGATCCACTGAGGACGCCATCGACACTGCTCTGCATGTTGTGCTGGGCCACCTGGAACAACAGCAGAGCTATGCAAGGATGCTCTTTGTGGACTACAGCTCGGCATTCAACACGATCATCCCAGAAATCCTCGTCGCCAAACTGGACATTCTCGGCCTCCCTGCCCTCACACGCATCTGGATTAAGGACTTTCTGACCAACAGACCCCAGACTGTGTTGCTCGGCCCCTACACGTCCTCCACCCGCATGCTGAGCACCGGTTCCCCTCAAGGATGCGTGCTGAGCCCTCTCCTGTACGCCCTCTACACCTACAACTGCAGCCCGGCCCACGGCAACAACACCATCGTCAAGTTTGCTGACGACACGACAGTGGTCGGTCTGATCTCGGTATGTGAAGAGACAGCCTACAGAGAGGAGGTAAAGAG
>NC_142396.1:23095925-23190925 GCF_059441095.1 Idiotropiscis lumnitzeri | reverse complement strand
TATCCCCAATCTTGGCCTCTCTTTATTGGCTCCCAGTGCACTTTAGAGTTTGCTTTCAGATACTTCTGTTCGTCTTCAAATCTCTGAATGGCCTCCCCCCAAAGTACCTCTCTGTGCTCCTCCACCTGTCGCTGCCTCAGGTCTGCGAACCACATGCTGCTGAAGGTGTGTGTGTATATATAAAAAAATAGTAGTTGATCACAGTTTTCAACTACTATTATTTGCTAAGCTTATAACTGATATTTACTTGAATAATATCTTGGAATTGATGCAAAATCACTGAATATGAAGGATATTTAATTCAAAGACTGTTATAATAGCTTTCTTGCATTCTTGAATACGAGCTAAATGGAGACATCTTTGCAGACATTTCTTTTCGAAACATTTCTCAAAACTGCCCACAGGTGCCACCACTCCAGCAGTGTTTGCTTGCACGGCCCAGTGGTAACTTAAACAGTGTTTTATTCTGAGACGTGCTAAAGATGTAGTGCTAGTATGGCACAATATTTGCAAAGTGTGCAAATTATTTTTTAAGTAAATCAAACTGATTTAACTGAGTTAAAATATTTAACTGAGTTAAAATGTTTGGGATTAATCACCTGAGTTAATGCTTTCATTTTGGCAGCCCTAATAAATATATATGTATATATATACATGTGTGTATATATATACATGTGTGTGTATATATATATATATATATATATATGCATATATATATATATATATATATATGCATATGTATATGTATGTATATATATATATATGTATATATATATATATATATATATATGCATATGTATATGTATGTATATATATATATATGTATATATATATATATGTATATATATATATATATGTATATATATGTATGTATATATATGTATATATATATGTATATGTATATGTATATATATGCATATGTATATATATGTATATGTATATATATGTATATATATGTATATATATATGTATATGTATATATATATATGTATATATATATATATATATACACTCTTTACTAGACTGAGCGTGTAATATGATTTAAAATCAATAATCCATTCGTTGGTATACATTTCAGGGAGTGGCTAGCTTGCCACTTGCTTTCGACTGAAAATGACACATCACAGTGCCAAAGGACTTGTGAACCTAATAATAATATTGATCTTAAGATAATATTGATCTCAATAACGTATTTAGACTATTTGGGGTGGATAGAACATATTGTATAGAACATTTTTGACTTGACCTCCCCTTTATCATATTTTATACGAGCAAATGCTTGGTAAACTTCGCCCTTAATTGGTTCTGTAATATTTATTTTTTAGTTGACTGTGGTCTTCAATGTGAAGCAGCTGCTACATCAACTGCAGCAGATTTTAGAGACCCATGAGGTCAGCTGGAAATATGTCCTTTGCTTCTTATCCACTCTGCTGGTGTACAACCCTTCTGCGCAATCAGGTTTGAGAGGTAACATTTTTAGTGGAGACACTTTAATTTTGAGCATGATGATGATGCTTTTAAAGTAGAAGTCTTGTCAAAATTGTTCTTTGTAGGAATGTTTGTTTCCCCACTAATCTAAAGATGATATTCTGATTAATATTGCATTAATGGAAATTATTTAAAAGAAAAATAAATCAGAATCATCCTATTTTCAGCCATCCAAAAATATTAATAATATATACTGATATTTTATGCAGCACCGTCCTCTGTTGTCAGCTTAAATTGACATTGAAGTGTGCTGGCACGTGACGTTACCAAACCCAGAAAAGTAGTGAGCTGTGACGTTTGCAGTTGCAGCTAGTCGATAGCAGGGGACAGTGCAGCAGAAAGTGTCATGAATATATTATTCTGCTTAATTTAGACTCACTGTGATGCATCCAACATATTGCAGACATTGTGACTTGCCTTGCGCTGTGACTAACAGCTTTTTTTGTCACCCGTGTATTCACCATTTGTAACAAGCAGACTCAACTATATGATTTCATTGTTCAATATTTTTATGTTTCTTTATTTTTGGGGGGAAATTTAATTTAAAAAAAATGATGGCGACGGGTGACACCAGGGAGGGAATGACAAACAGAAGACGTGTCAGTCAAACAGGCTCTCATGTTGTTCAACTCAATGCAAGAGTGTGGAAATAGGTCTCCAGTTGTTTTTTAGTAGCATGTCACGTGAGGAGCAGTATTTGGACCAGGAAATAGATATGCCACGGAAGTTGAAAAGTAGTCGAAAAGTAATCTAGGGCTGTCCCAAAGAATTATTTTTTTCCCGATTAATCTATCGACTAATTTTATGATCAGTCAAGTCTAAAAGATTATTTTTAAACACATTCTTCAAATATTCAGGCAATTATTTTAGCATTCACAATTAGTAATTCACAAAAACACTCGTGCACACTTATTGAGATTCTTTGTTAATTAAAGCAAAAAAAACAAAACTTTTGAGGTTGAATCAACAGTCACATCTCTTTTAGGCAAGCATCTTGACGTGAACATGAATGATGTATTTCTCTGTCGATGCATAACAGTGAAACAATGTGTGAGCGCATGTTCAGCAGCCCAAGTAAAAGAATTAACAAGAATAAATAACTACAAAATAAATAAAAACAATAACCAATCAGGTCAAATACTGAAGACCAGTGCAAGCGAATACAAACAGAATTTTTTCCAACAGGATTTCACACAATTTCACTTCTCTCATCTCTAGCGTCATTTTGAGGATACTTTGTGTGAAACCAGATGCTCTTTCTTGTGTTCATTATTCTTTTTTGGGGGGAGGGTAAAAACTGCATCATCAGTTTGCTTTACCCTGATAAATACAGATAAATCAGGATACATACTGAAATATTGTCACAATGATTTTGAAAAGGTACACATGGTAAGCAGGTTAGTTCTTCTCTAGTTGTTCTTTTTTTTTTTTTTAAGCAGCGGGAGAAGGGCATCATCCTTAACACGACCTGCATGTTGTGCAGCACATGGGGTCTGCACAGAGACGGTGAGACCGAGAACTTTCAGGAGCACCAGCGAAGTAGATACAAAAAAAGAAATTGTCATGTGTTATTATTCTTTATGGGTACATAAAGCACCGGCACCAGTAACGTTACCTCCAAGCACCAAAACAATTTGACCGGAGTAAAAGAGCTCCACTAATGTTATCTATATAGTACACAAAGCTGAAATACAACACTGTGTAATTTTGACTGTGCATCCGTTATCGTAAGGTTAATTTTTATTAATTAACAGTGGGGCACCACGTTGGCTTAAACAGATGAAAAACGTGTGAAAATCAATCATTAGTTGGAAGGCTGCTACATTAAGATAATTTGAGTTTGTTTTAGAATCTTAGAGGTGCCTAACTTTTTTTCAAGCACACACACAGTACACAATGTAGTTTAATGAGGTGAACATTTATTCTTTAAATCAACATGGGAGTTGGGTGTAATACGTCATAAGAAAACTAACTATTGTTGGAGTTTTTAACTTTAAATGTACCAAAAGTTTACCAAAATAGTTCGAATTAATTATCTGACTCCATTAATGGTTAACCAAACACAACCTCCATTCTTCCAACAATTATGCGCGCTCGTTTTGAGAGAAAGATGACCAGGATGCCGGCAACTTCACACGGTGCGCGCCATGGCAGTTGTTTGTGCGCTCCACTGCCGATGAACCACTGGATCTGTTATTCTGCTCTCACGGTCGACCGTGTGACCATCTCACACAACAACAGACGGGTGGCCTTGATCGAACTCCGGGACCCTTCGCATCTGCACACTCAGTTCTCCGACGTGCGGCTCATCCTGCACAAAATATCTGCCACCCATGCATTTCACACAGCCTGGCCTGACCTTTTCTCATGCATTGATTTAAAGCCCAATCAGTATATATCGTTATTGCATTAAACTGAATACATGTCACTTGTAGTCAAGCTTATAAAATCCTTTAATCCCTCTCATGGCCTCAGCGAACTGAGGCCATCACCCCCGCCAAAATAATAAGAGAAAAATAATAACAGTAAAAAATAAAAGATGTGGAATGATATATAAAATTTTAATCCCTCTCATGGCCTCAGACAACTGAGGCCATTACCACTTTCTCCGCTGGACCCCATGGACCTTCTGTTTGCCAGAGGAACCGGCTCTGGGTCCGACAGGGGGATCATGCACTTGCCACTCGGTGGCAGCGGGCCCAAGGTGCGCTCGAGGGTTTTAACTGTAAGAGATCTGATACAAGGTATACAACAACATCCGCAAAGCACCATAATAGCTGTAAATACTGCCACTACGATTAATATAGAGCTAATCAGACCTGTCCATTTAGCAAAGACATTCAACCATCCTGACCACATTTCCGAATCTCCACCTGAATGTTCTTTCATCCCCTTGTTCAAAGTTTGCAAACCTTCCAATGCCTTGGTGAGACGCCCATCCGGTGCCGTGTTGTTTGGGATGAAACTACAACATTGATCCCGAAATATCCCGCACACTCCTTGTTTTTCCGCCAATAACCTATCTAAAGCAATCCTATTTTGAAACATTATTAATAAGGTTTTTGACAATTGTTTATGTACCGCCTCTAATTGATCCCAATTTAACTGGTCCAAATCTACAGGTGTCGCACTCACCGGCATAATTAAAGTCACCAGGGCACACCTGCCAGAGGCATTGGTCGGCAGCCTGTCGTATAGAAATTTTCCACCATAACACAACCAGACGTCTGCACGGGAAAGCGGGGGTCCTGCTGGAAGAGACACATTCGTTTCACACCAATCCCACGGTATTTGTCCAATTGTGTGTCCTGCTCCATTCAACTTCAAACACGTAAAATTTTGCTTGGCCACCTTATTATCAATCACTTAAATTCTCTAAATCAATTGTGTGATTGAATAATTTCGCATATATACCAACCTCGGGGTCTTGGTCACAAATTTTATAAAACAATATCACCTGTGCGTCTGTCAACCTATCCGAGCTGTCCTCCCGTTCCTCGTACATGACCGTCTGGTTGCAGTGGTACTGTAACATCACAATTTTTGTCTCCCCTCCGTCTGTCTAAAAAACAGTCTCATAGATTAGAAGCAAACATACTAAAAGCGTAGAAAGCAAGCCTATCATTCAGAAATAATAAGGAAAAGGACAGCCGTGTCCATTTTTATGTTTGATTTGTATGTGTTTCAATTGGTCAGTATCTCCCCCTCTCTTGACCTGCCCATCCGGGCGGTCAACCTTCAGGCTCACCATATCGGGGAAAGAACTCCGGTGCGGGTTGAAGTTGTGTTTATTCGAACCACTTACAACCTTTTGTATCTAACTGCACCGTATTTTCATTTGATAAATGCTTTCTGTTTAATTAATGTTTAACATATTTAGTAAATATGAACCTGCTAAATTAAATATTTGACCTTCTGTCCCGTACGTGTTTACAATAATGCCAGCAATCGTTATACAATCCTTCAAAAAATGCATGCTAAATAATCGCAATAATACCATAATTAATTGTATTCAATCACCTTTTTCAATTTGTTTGTGAAGCTTGTATCAGTCACTTGAATAATATATTTTAATTAACGTAAACTCACCAAATATTATATCTATTTCAATTGCCAGACTGTTGCAATAGCTTTCTTCGAATATAATCTAGACCGTGTCATCCTCACAGGCATTAGCCCAGAAACAATTCTCCAACGTATAAATTTAGTTTTGCTGATAATCACCACAAGCAGTGTTGGTTCGCAATAATGTCCTAATGATATCCAGCTAATATGGCACAACACTAGAATCTGGCTTCGCAACATGGGCAAATCATTCCTGAATTAAATAAAATTTAGTTCACTGAGTTCAAATATCCAACTGTGTCTAGAGATCACAACTTAAGCCTCGAGCCAACGCTCCAACCTTGACTGTTTCCTGACAAATACCCAAAGCAACCCAAATGAAACAGCAACCATCCACGCTCAAAACAAAAACTCCCAAAACCATAACAACGCAGATACCAAACCAAACCCTTTTTTTTTTTTTTAGCGGGAAGAATAGGTGCTCTCCAAGACATAGACAGCTCCAAGACCGCTGCAGTCTTCACCTCCCATTGTCTCCCGAATGCTTCAATCCACCTCCAGGCCGTGCCCACACTGCTTCTGTCAACTGGGGAGGGTGTAGAGACAGTAAAAACAATACACACACCGAATTACCTCTTCCGAGTGACCCGTCTTGTGAAATTTTGGATGTTGCCAAAACCGAAGAATTTGTAGTGGGTGTTAAAATATGATATTCTGATAGTGACGCGGAGTATTCAACAACTATGGGGCCTAGATCTTTTGTATGATGATGTGCATCGATATTCAATGTGATTTGTGGCTCGGTGAAAGTAAACAATTCATACCATTTCCGCTGCTCAGGGACAAGGCAGGCGTACGAGGCAACGCCGGTAGACATAACAAATATATAATCCTAATGGAAGATCTACTCCTGCCTAAATTTAGATGAATGCATTTTGATAAACCAAACCATGTGTGACCACATGTACAATGTAATGTCAATTGGTGAATTGAATGGGTGGAGGTTGCTACACCACTCAGACCAGAGCAGGAACAGGGCATACCCACCGCGGGAGGATGAAGAACCAGGTTTCAGAGCTGCCCTCAGATGTTTCAGTTTAGTTCAGCCACTGGGAAGGAAGAGAGCACGACATATGCTCCCTCCGAAGGATGTGCACAGTCAAGTTCAGTCCCATCCAGAAATGCCACTCGAATTCCAGTGTTCGTTCAGTCTAGGGCAGTGACTCAGGCAATCTCGAGAGTCCACAAGGCTCACTGGGAGATGCGGAAGGAGCTCATAGCTCGCCCTAATATCCAGCACCATCGAAAACTTGTCCATCCACCGTCCCCGGAATGCAGGGACCTGCCAGTCCTCGAACGCTGAAGCTCCGTGGCCCCCTGTCATGGAATGGGGTACCAGCGGGTTGGTGTCAATAGTGCGTTGGGAGTGGGTAACGGTGGCGCCCCCTGCGCTGGTGGAGCGCTCCTTGCGACAGATATGGCACCGGACCAGAGGATGGCACATTCCAGAAAGTGGCTCAGCATGGACAGCCCATCACCCAGTGACCCCACACCCCGCAGCACGAGCACACCCCACTCACAACCCCTGTCTATAACCACCCCTACCTCTGTTACCGCAATCCCGACCTCGTTGACCGCCCTGCTATGGACAGCCGGTCTGCTGTGGCGCCGCGTCACCCGAACCTTGCCTACGAGCAGCAGAAGTGGAAGGAGCAGTTCCAATGGCAGCCATGGGCTGCTGCCTTCGCTGCTCCCCCTTTTTTTTGTTTTTTTTATCTCTCTTGGCCTCCTTAACCTGCAAGTACAACAATTTTTAGTAACGCTCCTTAATCCACTCCCATATTTTCCTTTTCTGATGTTGTGCAAAATTATGTACAAAATGTGCTCTACTTAGACCGATTTAGCATTTTTTCATTGATGGACTATTTCGCATGATGTCTGCCCCCGGAAGGGGCACGCCCATGAGGACGGCCCACTGGAATAGCTGTGTCATGACGACATTATTGGACGGGTCACTTCCGGAAGGCTCACTCCATTCACGTCTCGTCCTGGCCACATAGACCAGGCCTGTCTCCTCCCCTCTCCATCTGAAAGACACAGCAACATCAGCCCCAACGGGGCCAGAAATACTCTGATGCACGGCACGGCCAATCTCACCTGAGGTGTCCCCATTCAGCCGATGACCATCATGCTGGTCTGTAAGTCTGGCCTCGGCCTCAAGTGAGGACAGTTCCTGACAAGTAAATTTTGTCCCGAATGTAACTCTCGCATCCCCCTACGGAGGACCTACCCTTGCATTAAGTGAGTAATTTTTCATGAAAACAGCGCAACTGCCCCACTTAACTGACATTAACTTCAAGTATCACTGCTGTGGTGCCATATTACATGGAAACGTCTAAACAATCCAACAAAATTTTGCCCTATCCTGGACTGGGTGTGTGTTATCTAGTCGTGCACCCGATGTGAATCATAAAACCTGCTGGGCACAAAAGCAGGCTAAATCAACAACTATCTTATTCTCCCTCTTTGTTGAGGAGAACCTGGGCGTGATGAGGCGCTATTTGAAGCGTTCTCCGGCCTTCTGGACACACAGGTCACATGTCACTTCAAACCTGTGGAGAGAGCTGGAGGAGTAGCAATTGCCAGTGAGAAGGGCCAAATTACCTCCATTCTGAAACTTTCAGTTTTGCATACATTTTGTGTAATAACGTCAATGAACCATTCACTTGATGCTTGAATTTAATTACTCCAATCTGTCACCAATAATAATTTGGAAATCAATACTCGGGAGTGCAATAGGGATTCAGGTTGATCAGGCCTGTCCGCCCATTGCACCCTACGTGCTGTAAGGGCTTGTCGGTGCACTTAATCAGGTTTCTTTCCTGAGGCCGCCCGTCCCTTAAACATTCACTCAAACCACATAGACATACAAACACTTTTTCTTTCACACTTTCGTTCCCCTCTAGGTATCTAATTCCTTACCCAAAAAGATAATTTCCACTTTCCAATTCCACACCGAGACCCCTCCCTTGGCGCGTCCGCCTTGGTTTCACTAAGACTTGTGCTGGCAGATCCATAATTTTGCCTCAATTTAGCCAGCGTATGCCAAAATTTACTACTGTGGGTCTCTTGATTTTCCCATTGAGTCCCCGTGATGTCGTTTCTCCTGGACGTGGCTGACGATCCTGCACCTGTGACGTCAAACACCTCATAGATGTGGATGTTAGCAGTCTGGCATTTATGGAAATGCTGTCATGTCCCTTAAAAGTTGTCATGTCAGAGTTCGCGTCGTACAGTCATAAAACATCTGTCTTCCACCTTTGTCACATTTAATTCACATCAGTTAATAAATCATCTACAGAACTTTTTAATCCAACTTTATATTTGGTAAACCAATCTCCTATCAAGGCTCATATTTTCTTATGGGGAACACAAATTCCTCTTTATTTATGCCAATGGATCCTTAAAAATTTTTCTTCATGCCACATCGCAAGTTGAATCAAATTAACAATAACCTACAGAGAGTAGGCAGCAAAGAAAGTAAACAAAACTATCGTAGACCAAACAACCAGCTATGTTTATCAGCCAAAGGGAACACAGACACACACACCCCCACACACACACAGTGAGGAGCTGAGTGTCATGCAAAGAGACAAACTGGGCTGTGAAGGGATGGGTTGTATGGAAACAAACATAGGGGCCGCGGGCCACTCAGGGCCTCAGTGTTTTCCCCTCCTATTTGTCTGGAATTCATAAGGGAAAAAATATTAACTCGGAAAAATCAAAAGTAAAATAAATAATATTATCTGCCAATAGAACAGGAACATTTTACGTGACCAGATTTAGAAAACTACTAAAATAATAGTAGGCCCATATCAATGACAATAGTCTCAAAATAAGTAGTTTTAAACTTGTCAGTTTTCAAACTGTAATATTCCGAACAGTATTCCTAAAACAACTCCACTCTGGATGGCCGCAGCCACGTGCTAACCAGCCGAGCCGAGCACCAAGCCACAAGCAAAGTGAGCTCAATCAATGATATAACAAAACTGGAACAACACAAGAGGGACACAAGAGCGGTTAAACTCATGAGAGAAATTCCTCTATAATAACATCAGAAATAGACACATTTTCCAACATGTTCGCCTTCTGCAACATGTCAGGCATGTAAGGATCAAATTCCGACTGAGGGTATCAGCGTTTCAAAATGGCTGAACTAATGATTTGCATTGTTTGGTGTGTATTTGAGCATAAATTGAAGAGCGCTACTACTGTTAATTCATGAAATCCTGTTCATTTTAAGTGAAAAAATAGTGGATTTGTTGGTTCTCGATATTGCTTTCTTCTAATTATTTTATGGCCCCTTTTCGTAAAGTAAAAATTGACTGACTGTATATTTTGCAGGCCTTCCCCATGTGTCAATCCAATGGGTCATATAGGGAACACTCATAATGTTATATTAAATATCGATATATATAGTGCTTTCTTATACAGTGTATCTTTTACTCTGCATAACAGAGCTATTGTTTTTTGCTAATTTTTTACTTTGTGCTCGATTGATGTGGTTTCCAACACGAATTCTAATTAAGAATGACACCTAGAAGCAGTTTCTCTTACTCTCGTAATATCAATACCATAAATGTCAATTTGAACACTCATGCCTCTCCTACTGTTACTGAATAACATGAAATTTGTTTTGACTTAATAATTATAGTTACACTAATTAATTTATTTATTTTAATCCCCCCTTTTTTATTCTTTTAAATTCTTGTTTCAAGCCATCACTTTCATACGGTTCATCGCAACCGAGCCCCATATCTCACCTATCTCCACTCCTCCTGAACAATCCACTCCCGTGCGTCCCAGCCAAATATCAAACAAAACAGTCCAAATTATATCACACCAATCACACTGCTTACACTTGCACACAAATTGCGATACGTAAATCCCAGATTTTACACCGTATCAATACCACATATAGTCTCAGACTATTTTTGTAATAAGTAAATCCCAGATTTTACACCTTATTACGACTTTGCGATACGTAAATCCCAGATTTTACACCGTATCAATACCACATATAGTCTCAGACTATTTTTGTAATAAGTAAATCCCAGATTTTACACCTTATTACGACTTCGCGATACGTAAATCCCAGATTTTACACCGTATCAGAACCACAAATTTAGTAATAAGTAAATCCCAGATTTTACACCTTATTACCGTGATACGTAAATCCCAGATTTTACACCGTATCACCGTGACACGTAAATCCCAGATTTTACACCGTGTCACAATCCACACTTTTAATATTTAATTTCCCAATTATCCCCGTTTTCCTCTGTTACATTTATTTTTCCCCAATTGTGCAGAATTCAGACATGTAGTAACAGGTATTCTGCTTACCTTTTAGATGTGGTACCACCAGAGGAAAACAGGTCTAAGTCGGGATTTCCTTTCCGTTCAACAAGTCGTCACTTGGTGTGGATACGGGTCCCTGACCCTGGGTCCCAGACCCTGTGGTTCTCTTATTCGAAGTCTGTGGATTTCTTTTGTAGTCCTCTCCCTCCGATCACGTCAGGGTCACCATAAATTGTTGGAGTTTTTAACTTTAAATGTACCAAAAGTTTACCAAAATAGTTCGAATTAATTATCTGACTCCATTAATGGTTAACCAAACACAACCTCCATTCTTCCAACAATTATGCGCGCTCGTTTTGAGAGAAAGATGACCAGGATGCCGGCAACTTCACACGGTGCGCGCCATGGCAGTTGTTTGTGCGCTCCACTGCCGATGAACCACTGGATCTGTTATTCTGCTCTCACGGTCGACCGTGTGACCATCTCACACAACAACAGACGGGTGGCCTTGATCGAACTCCGGGACCCTTCGCATCTGCACACTCAGTTCTCCGACGTGCGGCTCATCCTGCACAAAATATCTGCCACCCATGCATTTCACACAGCCTGGCCTGACCTTTTCTCATGCATTGATTTAAAGCCCAATCAGTATATATCGTTATTGCATTAAACTGAATACATGTCACTTGTAGTCAAGCTTATAAAATCCTTTACTATGGAGAAAATGGTGGAATAGAATGAGAAACTAATTGTCAGGTTTAATCACCTAATCATTTACTGAACACAGGCAAAATGAATGAAAGGAAGACAAGAGTTAATCTTTTTACTATAGAGGAGAACGAACGGAGGTGTGCTCAGTTACATCTCCAACTTCGCTCTGAGGCACACTCCGTCGAGCCCTCTATTTTATTGGGGAAGTCCCTAACTTTACAATGTATTTGCACTAATGAATGAAGGGGGGAGAACCAGCAGGAACATTTAAACATTTCAGACACGAGAGGAAAAACGGACATCAATGGCAGTCGTTAACTGATTGTTAAGAGCAGATGGCAGTAGTAGACTGATAGGAGCCAGCAGCGTGACTTTTGTTGTCCCGGCATGAAAGTCCATTGTTTCAGAGGTGTCTCAGTCAAACCTCTTTTGTTGCAGCCTTGATCATACTTCCTGCATTCATCTCCTGAGGGTCTTGTCATCTACATAGTCAAACATAGGTCACACTGTGAAACAATTCTTCTGCAATACTAATAGAGTAAAATATGGGATAATTTATATATTCAACCTAACCTAGTGTTAACTTTCTCAAAATCAGGACTCGTGGCTCCACGACTAACTTAACCCCCTTTTAAATAAATTCTAAGCACCAATTTTGTTTGGTACCCTGATAATTTGCACTCACTGATTGTCCTTGTGATAGATGAGCTGTGAGGAGCAGTGTTGTTTTCGTGAACGATGACGATGACGAAAATATTTTGTTAATGCCCCTTTTTTCCCATGACCATAACAAGACGATGACGAGCTATACGAGGTTATTTGATAACGAAAACGTGAGGCGACGTACATGAAATTTTTGTTGACGAGACGGGAGGAAATTGTTAGTGTGTGGTTCGTCAGACGCTCAAAATTTATGACATCCCTTCCTATTGTACATGTAATCTGTCTTTCAAAACATTGCAATGAAGTGCTACCTATCTTTTGTTTGGGCATGCCCACCACTGGGACAGCACGCAGGGCGCATGTGCCGCGCACACACCGTCACACATACTGGTGTCGCACAAACGTGTTTGCTGTCATTCGTCTCGACTCGCACACACTGACACGCGTTCCTTTGACGGACCATGGCGACAGTGACACTCGCAAGGCTACTTCGCTCTGATAACCGCAAGCTGGTGCAAGTAAAAAAGACATATGGTTGATAGAGTTTGTACTTGTGCTTCTGTACTATAGAACAAGTCTACTACAAGTCCATGTTGTTGAAACGTTTTTATTTTATGTTGCTTAAATGAAATAAAGCCACAACAGTTGCCAAATAAAACATTTTGGTTCTCTGCTTATTTTGGAGCAATGAGCATTGATTCCACTGTTACGTTGTCTGTTTGTAATGCATAATCCTTAATAGTCCATCAGAAAGTTTTTGCTATTGACTGGAAACCTTGTATTCCTGTTTTCAACTAAAACGGACTTAAACCTTTCTGATTTTTGGACTAATAAATTTACAAAAACTAGACTAAAACTTTTTTTTTTTTGCGTTTCCGTCGCCTAAAACCGACTAAAACCTTTTGGAGTTTTCGTCAACTAAACCCGTCTAAAACTTTTTCGAGTTTTCGTCCACTAGAACTAGACTAAAACTATCACAAATAGGAATGACTAAATCTGACGAAAACTAATAAGCATTTTCGTCCAAATGACTAAGACTAAGACTAAATCTAAAATACCTGCCAAAAACAACACTGGTGAGGAGGTCGTCCTGATTTGAGCCTTGCAGTCGAGCTGATTAAATGGTGAAGACAGGCGGTGTCAGGAACAGTTGGAGGCAAAAATGGAAAAATGACAAAGGCCGTGTTGGACTCTTGAGCCACTGAGAAAAATGAGAATCATTTAGTAAATGAACCTTAAAAGCCAAATTTACTCCAATGCGTGTTCGTGTTTTGTGCTCAAGAAGAAAATGGTCGAATAAGGACTCAACACAACTGATTAGTGAAATTTTAGTTTCTTCGATTTCTGGAGTTCAAGAAATAGTACAAAGACAGATATCTGGGCGGCTTTTTCTTAATCTCACGAGAAACTGTACTCAGATGAGCACAATCAAAAAATGGCGCGCTGATCTCAGCCCAGCCTCACATCTTATAGGAGGTTTTCTATGTCAAGGGTCATGTAGGTTGAATCGGTCGTCCTTGTTCCTTCCCCCGGCCCGATTCACGCTCCACGTCCAAGGCTGACCTCCTGAGGCAGGTGGCAGTCTCTCCGTCTCTCCTGCTCAGATTCCCTGTAATCTTGTCAGTGTACAGATTGTGTGGTGTATGTTTTCCCAGATCAAATTATGTTTTTTGGTGTTCTTGATAGCGTTCCTGTGACGTCCGCCCAACTTGATGTTTGTATCTTCTATGGCCTATGTGGAGAATGTGTTTTATCGTATTTGTCCATGAAGTGGTATCTGGTTTTTCATCAGTTTGACCTGAGCAGACTGAATCTGTTTGTTTTGAACGAGAGTGTGGGTCATGAAAATACTATGTGTGCAAGTTTGAGGTCTTACATTTAAACTAAGTAATGTAAATTTAGCATATGAGAATAATATAATGAATCAGTAAACACCATGACTACAATCCCAGTCAATCCTATCTATGCACATTACTTCTACTTTCATTTGATAAATGCTTTTTGTTTCATCAATGTTTAACATGTTCAGTAAATATGAACCTGCTAAATTAAATAATTGACCTTCTCTCCCGTAAGTGTTTAAAATAATGCCAGCAATCGTAATACAATCCTTCATCCGCGAAAAATGAAAAAGTGGTCTGGCATCAGACGTGCGGGCGCGGTGCACCAGGCTGCTTGACGTCTCAGGCCCTCCTGCGGAGGAGTGCTGGACAGCGTTCTGAGCGCTTGCTCTAGCCAACGGTTCTGTTGAGCTCGGTGAGCATGCCTTTCGGTGCAGCAGATGTCTCTTCATCCATGACGCCGTGCCGAGACCCGTGAGCACTTAACAATGCTCATAGTGAAAATATCCATGGAAAAAAAAGAGCACGTTGGCAGCGGAGGCAAAAGAGCACAAAAGAGAGTGCACAAAAGAGTGTGAGGGATAGGAAGTAGCTTCACCTTTATACTCTGCGTTGCTCGAGTCAGACCACTCCTGTAGGCTCATGTGAGACAGGGAGTTGTCCTCATGGAGACACCTCCGCACTAGAATTTTGCAGAAATAAATAAAAAGGGAAAATATATTTTAAAATTATACTTTGCGTATAGTAAAACTTTGAAACTTAACACCTGTTCAATTAATCAACCACAATGGATTCAGAAGAAAATGACACATTGTAAATCAAAGCGATAACTTTTCCCACAATTAAATCAGATAATGCACATTAAACACAACATGAAAGTAAGTATTCCCACATACGGACCTCTGTTGAACGGAAATTCCCTCACCCGGAAAAAAACATATGCATTATATTTTCTTCTATTATATTACATTAATGATGGATTCCTCACAACGGAAATTCCGATATCCGGGACCCGGAAGCCATAGCAAAATCCGCAGTAGCGCACACTCAAGCAGTTCCCGCGCCATACAACGGAAATACTTTGACGCTCCGCCTTGATCGGATCCAAAACAGCGACTTCTTCGGCATGAGTTTTGTCATCTGTAGATCATGGCATTCAAACGAAAAAGAACAGTAATGACCATGGAAGAGAGTGAAATGCATCAGATTAAGCGAAGCAGGATACAAAGTAAAAAAAAATAAAATAAATGAGGAAACGATTGTGTACGATTCCGGCAGTTTACCTGGTCAGAGGAAACTGCTTGCGGCTTGACGAACGAAGTACACCGGCATAAATGAAGATGTCCTGGAATGTTTTAACTGTTGTCATGCTAAAAACCTCCCGCTAAATTGACCGCTAATTGAGAAAAAAGGCTAGCTCAATAGCGCTATCAATGGGCATAGAGGACTTTGAAGCATCCCGCGGCTGGCTTCAAAAGTTGCACGACGTCAGCTCAGCAATGCGGTGACAGAGGGCTAGTAAGGGTAGAGAGTGAGTGAGTGGAAGAAACAGCTAAAAAAAAAAAAAAAAAAAGCTGTATTTTGTTAACATACTTGCACGTTCATACAGGACATGTACTGTAGTCGTTTCTCATATAAGGAAATTCTCTTATACTGAAAGATTGGGGCGGCACGGTGGACGACTGGTTAGCACGATGGCCTCACAGTGAGAGACAGCATCGGCCGTGGGTTCGATCCCGGCTCCGGCCATCCTGTGTGGAGTTTGCATGTTCTCCCCGTGCTTGTGTGGGTTTCCTCCGGGTACTCCGGTTTCCTCCCACATTCCAAAAACATGCATGGCAGGCCGATTGAACACTCTAAATTGTCCCTAGGTATGAGTGTGAGCGCGGATGGTTGTTCGTCTTTGTGTGCCCTGCAATTGGCTGGCAACCAGTTCAGGGTGTCCCCCGCCTACTGCCCGAAGATAGCTGGGATAGGCTCCAGCACCCCCCGCGACCCTATTGAGGAGAAGCGGTATAGATGATGGATGGATGGATGAAAGATTGGACAATGCAAATATGAGTCTGTACTAGACAATACTTACTGGATATAATTTATGGGGATGATCAAAATTGCATACACATGAAGTTCTGTTCGAGTTTGTTCTCTTCTTGAAGAAAAGACAAAGGCCCGATTGCAGTTGCAGAGTGTCACATGAATTCTGATAGATGGTCCTTCCTGTCCTTTGCCAGAACTTAATATTTCCTTTTAGACACACCCGTGTAGTTATGAGTTAGATAAGGAACAAAGTTTCTTGAGGATTGTAAAGGTGTTCAGCTGACACGGACGGGTCTATTATTGTTTCAACTGCAACCCGTTTCTTCGAGAAATGAAACTTAACGATGCACGTTAATACATAGCACATTGCAACAAGTTAAGTAAAACCGTGTTATATTAGTTAGATGGACTTAAAAACCTCAGGCTTTTTGCATTCTATCGTCTTCCAGCAATACACCCATGTGATGTCGCTGCAGGTTGTTCGTTCGTCGCTGATTTACAAAGGCTACAGACAATCTACTCGTTGGACTTGATGAAATATGTCCATACTTTCTTGTCCACTTTTTTATCTGCTTCAGGGTGCCGCTTTCCTGTTCCCCGCCTGGAACTCTTGGATCTGGCGCTTCCGCCATGTATGCTGTTCTCTCTTCTTTTCTGTTGTGCGCAGTTTGTTTACCACTGAAGTAATCGACACGCGATGGTATGTTGCGCATACGAACGTATTTACGCATGCGCCCTGCGTGTTGTCCTGGTGGCGGGTATGCCCAAACAAATAGTAGGTTGCACCGGTGAAACACCGGCAATGCAATTTTTTGAAAGACAGATTTCATGTAAAATAGGAAGGGATGTCAGAAATTTTCATCTGACGGACCACATGTTAACAATTTCGTCCTGTCTCGTCACTGAAAATTTATGTTCGTCACATCATGTTTTTGTCATCAAAGAGCCATGTTTAGCTCGTCATCGTCTCGTTATCGTCATGAAAAAAAGTAGCATTCACGAAATATTCAACACTGTTCGGAACTCCCCTTAACCCTCGCCAGGACCAAGGCTGTCTCGCAAGAGGACGGACGGGAGCTTCTTTACGCCGAGGTTGAGATGAATTCGTTTTGGTTAACTAACTGCCTTTAGTTTTTACAGAGCCAATACGGTCCTCCGACCCTCATTTATCCTTAATGAGTAACCACACTGAATTAATCATCCGACTACTCCGTTTTTACAGTAGCTTCATCTCTCAGAATCAATTGCAATTGTTAATGACCTCGCTATTTAACAATCCTTAGTAGGGTCGTACGGATTTGTTTATGAGTAAACTTTTTAATTAATTTCATAGATGGTGTTGCAAAGTATTGGTATAAAAATTAATTAATAGATAAACAGTGGTTCGCGATAATGCCTGCATTAATTTTCAATCACCACTAAGGGGCCAATTTTTCAGTTTGTTATTGGAGAAAAAGGGCGGAAAAGTCCTTGATGAATTAGCCTTAATAAATGAAGGAGCTACATTAAATAAATGTGTGAATTCGAGTTACCAGTTTAGTGACTGACACTTTGATTCAAACACACACACAACTCACACTGGATTTAAGTATATGACAATGGTTTATTTCAATTACTACTTAACATACATTAAATCACACAGCGTTCTATACTACTGAAGATTTAATGAATGTGGATGGTAGAGGGATAAAGCAAATATTGAAATGCAGGGTGGATAAGAATAAGTGGGTGTAAGCAACGGGAAAAAGGGGTGGACTTTAGGGCAGTGACGATAATTCGATATCGATATGTATCATGATAGGTGGGTGAGTGATATAATAGATTGTGAATAGAATAGAAAAATGGTATCGATAAATTATCGATCCCCCCCAAAAAAACAACGGAGCAAATTAAACCTATCACTGCCCTACTCGTCACAAACTCCCTCCCATTTAGGAAATATAACCGGAGGCTTACGCATGTGCCGCTGAGCTAGCGTGACTCAAAACAAACAAAACAAAAACAGGTGGCTAAAGTGGACCTACCGGCTGAATTGAGGAAACGCTGCCAGGATGGCCGAGTGGTCTAAGGCGCCGCGTTCCGGACGCAGTCTCCCCAGGAGGCCTGGGTTCGAATCTCGTGGCTGCCAGGATGGCCGAGTGGTCTAAGGCGCCGCGTTCACGACCCAGTCTCCCCAGGAGGCCTGGGTTCGAATCTCGAATTTCCCCATTGTGGGACTAATAAAGGCATTATTAATAGTTAACCCGCTAACAAGCACCCTCCCCCCCGCCCCTGGACACGCACGGGACAAAACGGCCCGCAGCTCTAGTACATGAGACCTCCGTCGCAAGGGAAGCGGGCGTACGTAGCAGAGAAGCCGCTAACAAGCACCTTCCGCCCGCGGACACGCACGAGACGTGCACCTTCCGCGAACACGCACGGGACAAAACGGCCCGTAGCATCACAATTTTTCTGTCTCAATGGAGGCCGGCGTGCGTTGTACATTTTTAAACAAAACTAATCGGAATTCAGCCCTTTTCCCTGTTTTATTTTCAATAATTGTAAATTCCTCATTACTGCTCTGTTTATACAGGTATTGGTTTGCTGTTTAATTTGCGTATTTAACAACAGGCATGTTTTCGGGCAGCTAATGGGTCCTTGTATTTATGTTAATTTATGTCGGGCATATTGTTGGAAAGCTAAGCGGTCCGAAGAGAGACGTATCGAGTCCGTTAGCCGTTAGCTTGGATGCTCGATTGCTACACTTTTCGTCGTCGTGTATGCTCCAGAATGAAAGTGAGTTATTGAGCTCTGTTGAATTGATTGGAGTGCTATTAAAGCTACGTTGTTCTCTATCCCTGTGTGCGGTCACGCTCTTTGATTCGAGTGACTGTTTGGATGAGGCGCTCCGGTGAACCCCCCCAAATTCACATATATTTATATATATATGTATATATATGTATATATATATATGTATATATATATATGTATATATATATAATAATTCGATATATATATAATATAATAATTCGATATATATCGATATCGACCGATATGACATGCATGCCTACTGATATAGTTTTCAGCCATATCGCCCAGCCCTAGTGAACCTATTTAAGTTGGACGGACTTGTGCATAGCTCTGTTTAATTCCAAATCACCTTATGCGCCAACTGTAACCCTTAGGAAATTGCATGCTGCACTTACTATTTGGTTTGTCAGAGATCACCCGGACATGAGAAGTCGAGGGTGCCAGTGCTCCAAGGAGAAGAGGCAGGAAGCTTGGAAAGATGCAGTCCAAAACAAAAATGCAAAGTTCAACCAAAGATAAAGAAAAATAAAATTGAATCACAGCCCAGCGGATTCTGAGTGCTCAAAGGGTGGCTGTTGTCAGCAATCACGTGACTCGGTCCCGAATTGGGTAGAGACGTTAGAGGCGGGCGACAGAGTAGCCTGGCCTGATAGTGCTCCCCCTTTGGTCGGATTTGCCGAGCCGGATGTCAACGCACACCTTGCAGGCTGAGCAGGGATGTATGAGAAAATTTTCAGTCACCTCAGAAGTTAGGTAGCGTTTCCTCAATGTTCTCACCGGGGATGCTTGTTGATTAAAATTGGCGATGTTAAAATATACACAGTAGTGGATTGACACAGCCAGGTCTCCAACAGAGGACACACCAATGGACAAGGCCGTAGGTTACAACCAGTTCCAGAGTGTGTCCTCGGTTGTGAGTTGGCTGTGAGACATACTGTTGAAAATCAAAACAGTTTAAAAGGTTTAAAAATTCTCTGGACAGTGGGTCCGAGATATCGTCAACGTGCACATTAAAATCACCAGTTATTAAAATTCTGTCATTAGTGGAATGTAAAATAGATAATAACTCTGTAAACTCACTAATAGAGTGATGAGGTCTGCAAAGTGTGACGCAGAGAATAGGAGGAATGCTAAAAAAAAAAGGCATGGTGTTAAAAATGAAATAAGAACAGTGTTAAAAATTAACGCAGTCCCGCCTCCTCTTTTACAGTCTCTGATCGAAAATAAACAGTCAAAATTCAATGGGCAAGCCTCGGTGAGAGCAACTGGAGCATCTTTACCTAGCCATGTCTCAGATAAAAGAATACCTTGTAGGTTGTTGTCTAAAATCAGGTTGTTTATGATAAAAGTTTTGTTTAAAAGGGAGCACACGTTCAGCACAGCCAGGTTTGTAGTGGATGTGCGCTCATGGTCGCATGGATTTGAAATGTTAACAGGTAAAAGATTGTCACTGTTAAAACCACTTTGTTTGTGTGTGGGAGGGAAGGGTCTGCATGTGATGGTTTGAATTGAGAAAATATCCAGTGTGGGTGGCAGTTATAATGGGAGCCTATTGAAATAAACTGAGTTTGGCCTGTAGGTGGGTGTAGTGAGTTTGTTATTGCAGTGGTTAGTGATAGAGCTAGGAGTGGGAACACGGGCTGGGTGATTTGTCCTTAGGAGTCAGCTGGGAGCGTAATTGATGACGGCATTATGAATGTTAGCTGCTAAAATCGAGCTACCCAGGAAGCTCGGATTAAAACCGTCCGGCTGGTAAAATGAACGACGTTTCCAAAATAGGTTAAAATTGTCAATAAAAATAAAACCGAGATGTACGCAAGTGTGTATGAGCCGTGTGTTCAGGCTTAAAAGACGACTGAAGCGCTCGCTGCCGTAGGATAGCGTCGGCAAAGTGCCGCTTATCCAGACTGACAGCCCGCAAATTTCTAGCAAGTCAGGACAATCAAATTTTGCTTGGTCTGCTCCAATTGTCGGCGCACTGCTTCATTCGTCCTCACATGGACTACGAGCCGGGATACGGATGGTTTAAGAGAATGAAGAACATTGGGCAGGATGTTTCCTATGTTCTTAACTTTGGTTTCAGGATAACAGCGGGTGATAGTACCAATTAGGGCTGCACGATATGCGGTTTGAACATTGCGATTGCGGTGTGCGCATGCGCAATAGTCACATCGTAGGACGTTCGTTGTTCCTTTTTTTTTTTTTTTTTACGCAAACTTTTGGTTTGTTTCATAAAAGCAGCACGCTGCACTATGCTCTACATTGTTGAGACTACACAGACCGTCTTGCTCACGCCCCCTGCTAATAACATCTCATGATAAGAAGTCCAAACAGCATCGACAAATCACGAATGCAATCACTTTTCACGTGGCAAAAGACACCCTAAGCAACTCACTCCGTCACAAAAGAGAAGTTTAATAAAATGATCCACACGCTCGACAAAAGGTATAAAATGTGTGGCGCACTATTTCTATCAAGAGGCCAACCTGGAGCTGTATAATAAACAAAGCAAAGTCTTCCCAAACAGAGCTATTTGAGTCATCTGGTGAAAATTTTTCTAGTTTAAATATCGCAATATACATCGCAGCCTCCCCAAAAATCGCAATGTCAATGTTTTTTCCAATATCGTGCAGCCCTAGTACCAATGTAGCGTGTGTGTTTAATGATGCTGTCACCAGTTCAGGTGGCTGCTGAGGATGGCACTGGAGAGTGGCGCCGATGTTGTGGCTCACTCGTGTGCCGGGCCACGCGTGGACTTTCCCACTCTGGCCGAGTTCAGCGTCGTGAGCGGCGGGGAATTTGAAGGAGCACCTGGGACTCCAGCCCCGGGGTCAGATGCAACAGTGACGTGTCAGATTGCGCGGGCGCAACAATGGCCCGGGATAATCCTCTGCCAGGGCAGAGAAACAATTCTCCAGTACCAGTCGAGGGCGGTAAGATTGTTCTCTGCTCCTCTGGCTGCGGGACACCACCTCGACCCAGCTGGTACCATGTTGAGCAGGATGGGCCCGGGCAGGTAGCTGGATCTCATCTCACTGTGTCCGTCAATGGAGCCTCAGTCATACTCGCAGCCGTCATGATCCCGCTGGAGTGCCGATCCATAATGACGGCAGAGAGTTGAGGGAAACGGGTCGTGAAAGACGAGATGATGGATTCTTTTCTGCGGAGTTCTTCTGACAGACGATGGACTAGCTCTCTCAGGTTAAAGATTGTTTTGTCTCATCTTGCACCATTATGCACCGGATCCGGTGACCAGGGCTAGCACTGTGGGCTAGCAGCGGCTAGTCTGGGGCTGGATTATGCTAGCTGTATGACAGTTGGCCGGTTTACAGGTGAGAATGTGTCCGCAGGTTGAAATTCTAAAACAGTCACTGTATACAAAAAAATTAAAAAGTATCTCCAATTATAGTAAAAGCTTGCTACGCGTGTGAGGGAAACAATTGTTCTCTTTCCGATGAGCACTCCTACGGCGGCAAAATATTTCTTCCGCATGGTACGGCCTGTCAGTTCGACCTCATGATATGTGCCTTCATCATTCTGTACCAAGAACCGCTGGCTGAAGTCGGCACTCCTTAGCACTAGAGAAGAGCACAGGCTAGCCTTGAGTGTTTGAAATGCAGTCTCACATACCTCAGTCCAGGCCAGAGGATTCCTCTGGTCCTTTGCTGTCAGGGCTGTCAGAAGGGCGGCGATGGTAGCGAACTGTGGGACAAGTCTCCTGTACCAGCTGGCCAGCCAAAGAAGGACCGCACCACCTTCTTTGTACAAGGGCGTAGGCAGCTGTGGATGGAATCAACTTTTTCAGCCTGTGGTCGAACCTCACTTCGCCCAAGCTGGTAGCCCAGGTATCTCACCTCCTCTCTTGCCCACTGACACTTCAGTGTCAGGCCAGCCTTTTGTATAGGGTCCAGGACTCGCCCCAGATGCTGCAAGTGCTGCTCCCAGGTGTCGCTGAAGATGACCAGATCATCCAAGTAGGTGGCACTGCAGTCCTCATACCCCTGCAGGACGTGGTCCATCAGCCTCTGGAAAGTGGCAGGAACTCCGTGGAGACCGAGCGGCATTACGGTGAATTGAAAGAGGCCAGCAGGTGTCCGGAACGCAGTGTAGGGCCGACTGGACGCTTCCAGAGGTACCTCCCAGTAGCCCTTCCAGACGTCGACGCAGATGCGGAGTGATCCATCCTTCTTCACCACGATGACCACCAGAATTCACCACTCTGATTCCGATGGTTCAATCACCCCCAGGCAATGCATCTCTTCCACCTACTTCAGGAGCTTTTCCACCAGATGTTGTGGCACCTGGTAGGGCCTCTGGTGATTCAGACCCGTCCTTCAGGCGGGTGCAGCAGAAGATGATATTTTGATTTATCTGGAGAATCCCAACTCATCTTTCTCCACATTAATGGATTCTTTTGAAGAATTTGGTAAACCTTCGTTGTATATGATTCATTACAAGTTATGGCGTTTAATTATGATCCAAAAGACAGAGGTACAATATTAATTTGAGTATGAAATCAATTAAGTACTTTGCTATTAATTTACCAAAAGAGCTTGGAAAACTTAAGTCAGCAATTTAGGATTTAATCATTTCCAATTTGAGCTTCAAGAGTGGAAGTGCTTAAAATGAACATTTTACCCCAACTGCTTTACCTGTTTAATATTTTAATGTCAATATCATTGTTAGGTTCGCCAATTTGGCATTTCATAAACACACCATCAATGAAGAGAAAAACGCTCAAAATTTGGCTTGCAAGGGGAACGAAGAGAAAGTCTGAATCAAATGCTTGTCTTTTTGTGTTGTGATCATATCGCTCCATTCCCTCCCTTTTATTAATTTCCAGAAGTACCTGAAAATGGGTGTCTTCAACCTAAAAGGTTGGGGTTATCTAAGCAAGCAGCTGAAGACATGTGAAGTTGTTTTTCTATGTGTGCATGTCTTGAAAGATTACGTTATACATGTGATCAAAAATGCGTCAAAGCATTACTCAGCACATCTCAGACTCGTAACAACCTCTTAACTTCAAAACATTGCACTGCCACAAACAGATAAGTGAAATGGAGGCATCATCTTGCTATCTTCCTTTAACATTTTCATTGGGGTGGTTTTTATGAAGACTAATTATAAAAGCACAAGTAAGTTTCTTCATTGCGAAGCAAGAACATTTCACATAGATCTTTATTGCAATCTATCAATACTATTGCTCTAGTTTCGAACTACATGTAATATCCTAGCAATGTAGCAAATTTGTGATGACTATTTCATAATTACTCTTTCAATCATGTAAAGAATTTTGAGCAGGTGTGGGCAAACTACGGCCCGGTAAACGTTTTAATCCGGCCCAAACTTGAAAAAAATTAAATGAATAAACCTTGTTAATCTTTTATTTTCTAAATACTGTGCGTCAAACACATATTTTGTTGTAATGCTTTTGTCCATTTTCATTTAAAATTAAATGTATTTTTTCTTCCAATGAGGTGAGGTTACCAAAACACTCCATCCATCTGCTCCTGGTCCGGCCCCTCTGGCAAAATTTAGAACCCATTGTGGCCCACCAATCAAAAAGTTTGCCTACCCCTGATTTTGAGTGTGGGACAAAATATCGGGATTTAATTGTGGAGGGGCTAAATTGAAAATAAAGCACATAACATAATCAAAACCGCGTGGAGGTCTAGGGATACAGTTCAAAAAGTTACTTTCAGGCAGCGCAACAAAGAATTTTTCTGAATTTGTGTAATGTACATTACTCTGTGAAATGGAAAGAAATAGAAGAATGACTAATAGAAACCCCCCTTATCTCCTTGGCAGAGGATGTGACATCAGACACACAGAAATTCTAATTCAAAATTGCTTGTAATTTCCCCCCATCTTTTTGCAAACACTTTATCATAAGCAAAACGGTTGCGAAAACGGATCTTTACAGTGTTTAATAATAATAATAATATTCCCTTTATTAGTCCCACAATGGGGAAATTTGAGATTCGAACCCAGGCCTCCTGGGGAGACTGGGTCCTGAACGCGGCGCCTTAGACCACTCGGCCATCCTGGCAGCCAAATAATAATACAGCAAACATATCATGTCGTGATATGATCACACATTAGTACTGTGGAGCAGGAAGGAGTCACTGGTGCCTCTCACGCATGACAAAGAGATGGCACGCCACCGATAGTGAACATTTTCTTAGATGAACGTGATTTTTATTGTTAGTTACTCATGACATCAGAGAAGTAGAAGGTACAAATTAATGTTCAATCAATCAAAATTTTATTTGAGTAATTTCTCCAATCTCTCCAATACTGCAGTTTTTAAAATTTCAGCCCACGGTCAGGTTTAGTGCCGATCGCTATGCACAAAAGTCAGTTCAATTGTCAAAATTAGTCAAGAACACAATAGACTACCATGATTTCCTTGGAACATTTGATAAATGTTCGTGGAATAGAGCTTCTGCAACTCTCCTTTTCTTAATCCGATCGAGGTTTTATTTTTCCGCTTATAGGTGGAGAGTGTATGAACATTGGGCTCAGGACCAGAATCAGAAATCCCTTTATTGTCATTGTACAGAGTGCAACAAGATTAGAGAGCTCCCCTCTCCTCTGCAGTACAACAATAATTTAATTAAATATATAAATTAGATAAATAAAAGAATAAATAATGAGATGGAAAATAATACGAAATTGGATAAATAAAAACACATTACATCGCTGTTCTGCAAGGTAAGGGGGTGTGTGTGGGGGGGGGTGTGTGTGGGAGGGGGGGGGGGTGAGAGTTCAGAATGAAGATGGCTCTCGGAAAGAAACAGTTTTTCAGTCTATTAGTCTTTGATTTGATGCACCTGTAGCGCCTGCCAGAGGGCAACAGGTCGAACAGGTGTGAGTTCGGGTGAGTATTGTCTTTGACGATATTGAGAGCTCTGCTGAGGCACCGGGTGGTGAAGATGTCCGACAGGGAGGGGTGAGGGCAGCCTATAATCCTCTGCACCGTTTTGACTGTCCTCTGGAGTCTCACTCGGTCTGCCTCAGTTCAGCCTCTGTACCAGGTGGACACGCAGTAGGTCAGCAGGCTCTCGATGGACGAGTGGTAGAAGTCCAGCAGCAGCTTCCTGTCCAGGTTGAATTTCCTGAAGATCCTCAGGAAGTGCAGACACTGGTGGACCTTCTTTACCGCTGTTGTGGTGTTGTGTGTCCAGGAGTGGTCATCGGAGATCTGTACTCCCAGGAACTTGAATGTGTGGACCCTCCCCACACACACGCCTTTGATGTAGAGGGGGGGTGGCACAGTCTTGTTCCTCCTAAAGTCGATGACGATCTCCTTTGTTTTTGCAATGTTGAGTTGCAGTCTGTTGTCCTCACACCAAGCCGTTAGTCTCTGGACCTCCGCCCTGTAGGCTGTCTCGTCACCTTTCGAGATCAGACCGACCACTGTCATATCGTCAGCAAATTTGACAACGGTGTTGTTACCGTGGGCCGGGCTGCAGTCATAGGTGTAGAGGCCGTATAGGAGAGGGCTCAGCACGCATCCTTGAGGGAACAGGTGCTCAGCGTTCGGGACCGGAGGTCCGTGCTTCATGCAATGGATGCTGTTTGCGAGGACAGCACTGGGGATCAGTGTAGGTTGAGACATTTTATGCGTTGCTTCCCTTGCTGCATTGCAACAGAAAGTATCCACTGAGAAGTGGCCGAACATCTACAGCCAAACTGAAAGCAGTGTGTGTCAGGTCAGGAGGATGAGGTTGGTGGCCAGCAGAGGGACAAGAACGACCGCTACCAAGTCTTACTGTAGTTGTGAATGTGTATTTTACCGCACTGTTGGCTCAATATATATTTGATTTTTTTTGTGAACATTTTATTTCTTACATTTACAGAACACTGTATGCATTTATGTTTCATGTGATCTACAGTAATGTATGTTTGTGAATAAAAATGGTTACACTTTTCTGTGCAGTATGAATACATTCTGTGGGATGTAGACCAACATGATGTCGCCCTGTTGACCAGCGGGTCACAAAAAAATATAGATATCACTGGAATGGCCAATGAAATATGCATATCGTAAAGTCATGCAATAATTTTCAAATGGACTTGTATGCTTTTATCGGAATTTGGCCAGTCAGTTGCAAACTTAAATTAGCAACGCCCCCCCAATAGTTGGACATTATCTTAGAGTTACAATTAATTATCTATGAGCTTGCTTTGCTGCATGAAAATAATTTTCCTTTATTAGGTAACTGACCGAGTCAACCACCTAGATTAATCTGATGTAAACAAGGAAAATGTCCCCAAAATAAATATGTCCATTAAGTTGAACAGAATATGCATGCATGATAATAAAATAAAAGGCATAAAGAAATTCAATATTATTAATACCAACCAGGTTTTGTGCCTGTTAATCATCAGTAGGCTATTTTTTCTTTAACAAAAGACTACCAACAATCGAAGAATCATTACATTTTTTTCTTGTAAATTTACGAGTAATTGTATTTTTTTTCAACATATGATGGTCACTTGTCTCTTTAATATGTCCGCTTTTGCCTCTCAGTACTTCTATTCAGATTGCTGACTCGTGCATTTGATGGTTATGACTTGGAGAGCATGATAACGGCATTCTTGTTGGCGCGGCAGGGGGCACTACAAGGACCTGCCATCTTCCCTTCCTACAGCGATTGGTTCAAGGTTGAGTATTCTTGCTGGATTCTCTATAAAATTAATCGTAATTGTTGCCATTACCTCATGACTTACATGGAATATATGTAAATAATGATATTAAAAATAATAATACATTCAATTTGCAAGCACCTTTCAAGTCCCTCGAGGACACTGTACATCAGGGGTGCTCACACTTTTCCAGCATGCGAGCTACTTATAAAATGACCAAGGCAAAATGATCTACCTGCTATAAAAATGCTAATTTATTTATAAATATATTGACGATTTTTTGTACATTGTATGTTGATGTACCTTGCAGAACCGCCTGAGCCAATCTTGGTGGCGGCTTTCGCTTTTAAAGTAAATTGTGTAAAAGATGACAACTGGCTTTTTAATTCCTTCACCTTTCTCTTCCTCAGCTCGCTTTTCGGCGTAAAGTCGGTGTCATATTTTCCATGAACAGCCCGAAAACGCCGCTCCACATTTCCCTTCTTTGGTATTGCGATGGTAGACTGTCAGATGAGGCCAACGCAAATGTCATTGTGGAAAACAACAAGTCCTCCCATTCCGTATGAAAGTGATACCTTTTTGTCTCCTTACTTGGTCCAGCACCCCACTCATGTTTATACCCCCTTTGAGTTCAAGAGAATAAAACAAGGGCTTAAAATTGGAGGTAACCAACTCGCTAGCTTGTTAGTTGTGCTGCAATTAGCACCGTTGTTTGCACGAGCGTGGTGACCCATATGTCACAAAAAAAAAAAGCAATCAATGTATCAATTACATGATGATAATAATAGGCTGACATCTATTTTTTAATGTCATGCGATCTACCCATAATACCTTTGCGATGGACTGGTAGAACGCAATCGACGTAATGAGCACCCCTGCTGTACATCAAGAAAAGCAATTAAAACCAAACTGTTCAAAGTAAGGAAAATTAGAAAATAAAGTTAAATAATAATTAGAAAGAATGAATGAATAAAAATAGAGACGAGGGAAGAGGAATTAAAATAACGTGGCGCTGTCAGAGTGAGTATGCAATCTTAAAGAGGTGAGTCTTGAGTTTTGATTTGAAGATGGTAAAAGACTGCGTGTTGCGAAGGTCAGGTGGTAGAGAGTTTCAAAGCTGGGGAGCAAAGCGACTGAAGGTTCTGCTCCCCATGGTGTTAAGACGGTCAGGTTTAACAGTCAGGTGAATTGAGGACGATTTGAGGCCACGGACTGGAGTGATGATGTTCAGTAGGTCGTACAGGTAGGGAGGGGCAAGGTTATGGAAGGCTTTGGAGGTATAAAGGAGCAATTTAAATTGGATCCAGAATTTAACAGGAACCCAGTGAAGTTGCTGGAGAACGGGGGTGATATGAAGGGACGGGCTGTGGCTGTAAGGAGACGAGCAGCTGAGTTTTGTACCAGTTGAAGTTTATGGGGGGACTTGTGGGGGAGGCCGAAGAGCAGAGAGTTGTCAATAGTCAAGATGGGAGGTGACAAGGCTGTGGACCAGGATAGAAGTGGATGAGGGCGAAAGGGAGGGGCGGAGTCGACTGATGTTGCGGAGATGGAAGTAGGCTGACCAGGTTATTTTATTGATATGCTTATGGAAAGATAGAGTGCTGTTGAGGATGACACAAAGGATCTTGACCTCAGAGGAGGGGTAAATAAGATAAGATAAGATGTCCTTTATTAGTCCCACAACGGGGAAATTTGAGGTGTTACAGCAGCAAAGATATAGATCACACAGAGTCGGCGGCGTAATGTAGCCGTTAATGTATAACATTTGCAGCAGACATTCATAAAAAGCATGCAAATATAGACAGTATAAATGTATCTAAGTGTAAGGAAACACTCCTAATGCCTGTCCATTATACAGAGGGGGAAACGCTGGTATGATAAAAACTACTGAATGATTGAATATACTGCAATGATAAAAATATTGCAATGATAAAAGTACTTTAATGGTAAGAGTACTGAAATGATAGAAAAGTACTGAAATGATAGTAAATACTGCAATGATAAAAGTGCTGTAATGGTAAAAGGTACTGCAATGATAAAATATACTGCAATGGTAAAAGTACTGTAATAGTAAAAGTACTGCAATGATAGAAAAATACTGCAATGACAAAAGTACTGTAATAGTAAAAGTACCGCAATGATAGGAAATACTGCAATGATAAAAGTACTGCAATGATAAAAGTTCTGTAATAGTGAACGTTCTGCAATGGTAGAAATACTGCAGTGATAAAAATACTGTAATAAGAATACTGTAATGGTAAACAAAATACATCATTGATCAATATTTAAGTACACCATTGGCTGAAAGTACATTAGTAGTGTATATTGCATCCTAGGACTGCACAATTGCACTAATGCCCTCCCGTTTGTAGGCCTGACCCAATGTTCTTGTTAAAAAGTCTGACAGCAGTCGGCAGGAAGGAGCGGCAAAATCTCTCTTTGATACAGCGAAGGTGTAACAGTCTATCACTGAAGGAGCTGTGGAGTGTTCTCAAAGTGTCATTGAGTGGGTGGGCTGGGTTGTCCAGCATTGATGACAGTTTTGCCGTCATCCTCCTGCCCCCCACTGAGTCCACAGAGTCCAGGGAGCAGCCCAGGACAGAGCTGGCCCTCCTCACTAGTTTGTCCAGTCTCTTTTTGTCCGGGCCCGAGATGCCTCCTGCCCAGGAGGCCACTCCATAGAAGATGACTGATGAAACGACCGAGTCATAGAAGTTCCTGAGGAGTATTCCCCAAACACCAAAGGACCTCAGCCTCCTGAGTAGGAAGAGTCTGCTCTGACCCTTCCTATAGAGAGCGTCTGTGTTGTCGCTCCAGTCCAGTTTATTGTTCAGATGAACACCCAGGTACTTGTAAGTTGAGACCCTCTCAACGTCTGTTCCCTGGATATTCACTGGTGCAGGTGGAGAGTGCCGACGCTTGCGGAAATCCACCACCAGCTCTTTGGATTTCCCAGCGTTGATTTGGAGGCGGTTCTGCTGACACCAGTCCACGAACCTCTGCGTAACCCCTCTGTACTCCCGATCGTCACCGTCAGTGATGAGGCCGACAATCGCAGAGTCATCAGAGAACTCCTGCAGGTGAGAGGTTGTGGAATTGTATTTGTAGTCCGAGGTGTAGAGGGTGAACAGGAAGGGAGCCAGAACAGTTCCCTGCGGCGCTCGCGTGCTGCAGAGAAGCACGTCAGACACAGTCCTGTGTCCTCACGTACTGAGGCCGGTTTGTGAGGTAGTCCTGGGTCTTACCTGGTTGTCCGTGGCCTGAGATGGTCTTCAGGCCCCTCCAGACATCTCTGGCATTGTTCTGCTGCAGTTGTTCCTCCATCCGCCGTCCGCATCCTGTAGGACTTTTTGCCCTCTCGGATCCTCCTTCTCAGCTGACGCTGCACTCTCTTAAGCTCGTCTTTGTCGCCTGACACAAAAGCCCTCTTTTTCTCCTTCAGGAGAGCTTTAATGTCCGGTGTGATCCAGGGTTTGTTGTTGGAGAAACATCTTACAGTCCTGGTGGGAATGGTGTTCTCCATGCAGAAGTTAATATCGTCTGTAATCGTGTCTGTTAGTCCAATAATGTCCTCACCGTGAGCTTCGCTGAATACCTCCCACACAGTTGTGTTGAAACAGTCCTTTAAGGCCTCCTCGGCTTCTCCGAACCATCGCTGAACTGTGCGTGTCACAGCTGGCTGCCTGCGGACCAGAGGTTTGTACACAGGCAGGAGAGCAACCAAGTTGCGGTCAGCTTTGCCCAGCAGGGGGAGGGGCAGTGATGTATACGCCTCCTTGGTGTTGGCATAGAAAAGGTCCAATATTTTATTGTCTCTGGTGTGGCAGGTTACATATTGTGTGAATGAAGGCAGAGAGGAGGAAGGAGAAGCGTGATTGGAAGGAGAAGCATGATTGAAGTCACCAGAGATAAGGAGCAGGGCATTTGGGTGCTGTGTTTGTAACCTGCTCACAGCTGCAGTCAGTACGTCACAGGCTGTCTCACTGTTTGCAGAGGGTGGCACGTACGCCGCCACCGCGATCACATGACTGAACTCTCGCGGTAAATAGAACGGACGCATGCTAACAGCTATCAGCTCAATGTCCCGACTGCAAAGTTGATCCTTAACAGTTATGTGCCCAGGGTTACACCATCTATCATTAACAAACACAGCCAGCCCTCCCCCTTTCCTCTTACCGCTCTCCAGTGTCCTGTCCGCGCGTAGTATTTGGAAGCCGTCCAATTCCACGACGGCGTCCGGCGTTAGCCACGACTCCGTGAACACCAGCAAGCTAGCCTCCCGGACAATCCTCTCGTGCCGGGTTAGCGCTGTTAGCTCGTCCATTTTATTGGGGAGGGATCTAACATTCCCCATAATAACGGACGGGAGGACGGGGTGGTATTGTCTCCTCCTTGCCTGGCGTTTAGCCCCCGCACGACATCCCCGTCTCGTCCTCCTCAGCTCGCAGGGGATATCGGGTCTCGCTCTGGGAGCCGGTGCGGGGTAAGCACGGAGTGCTAACAGCTGATCTTTTGAGTACACGATCGATCCGTAGCTCCGAGTTTCGTCTCCGGACACGATCGCGCAAAAAACAGCCCCCAACAGCAGTAAAACCACCGCAAGTTGATTGTCCATTTCTGAGATGAGGTAAAAATAAGATAAAACAGGATAAAGGGAAAAAGGCTCAATAGTCAGCCAATAATTGAGTGGCCAACGGGGATGGGAAAACTGCCAACTTTGGATAGTATAGATTTTGTACCAAAAAGAAGAACTTCTGTTTTGTCACTGTTGAGCATCATGAAATTATTAGTAAACCAGTCATTGATTTCAGATGAACAGGAGGTAACGTAGGAGGGATGGAGTGATATGCTGGGTTTGCAGGAAAAATAGAGCTGGGTGTCATCCGCGAAGCAATAGAAAGAGATATTGAATTTTCGGAAGATGGTGCCAAAGGTAAAGAGGTAGATAATAAATAATAGGGTGCCCAGGACTGACCCTTGGGACACACCTGAGGTGACTGGGAAGGATTTGGATGAAAAGGATGAATGGAACCACTTGAGGGCGGTGTGGGAGATGCCGATGGAAGAAAGGAGGATGTTGTGTGAGATGGTGTCAAAGGCTGCAGTCAGGTCAAGGAGGATGAGAATGGAGAAGGAACCAGAGTCAGCTGCAATGAGGAGATCAGAGGTGACTGAGTAGAGTTGATTCAGTGCTGTGGAGGGGACGGAAACTGGACTGGACGGGCTCATCAAGGTTATTGCAGGTTAGATGAGAATGGAGTTGAGTGGCTTCTACTTTTTCTAGAACTATATAAATTAATGGTGGGTTGGAAATAGAGCAGAGGTTATTGTAGTTGTTGGGGTCTAGACCAGGTTTCTTCAGAATGGGGGTGTCAGCTGCAGTTTTGAACAATGATGGCACAGAGCGAAGAGTGGATAATGGCAGAGTTAAACGGAAGTAATGAGGGAAGGCTGGATTTGACTAAGGTCGTAGGGAGGAAATCGAGCAGACCGGTGGAGGGCTTGGATTTGTGGATAAGTTCAGCGAGATCTGAGGAATATGGGAGCAGAAATGTAGAGAGAGACTTGCCGGTAGGTAGGGATTCAGATTTGGGAGGAGAGAGTGCATTTGCGTGGATGTGTTGGTGGATATTTTTAATTGTTTCAATGAAAAAGAGATTTATGGAGTTGCAGGTGTCAGTTGTGTACATGTGTGGCGGTAGGGAGTTGGGTGGTTGGAAGATATTGTTAAAAAGTGCTTTAGTGTTTCGGGTATATGATGAAATGAGACCAGAGAAGTAGGTTGTTTGTGCTTGAGTTTTTTTTTGTGCTGTGTTCCATGTTCTGTTTGTGGATAGTGAGACCAGTTTTCCTAAAAAGTCGTTCCAGTGGTCGACCTTTTGATTTCATGGGTCTGACTTGCTGTGTATACCAGGGGAAAGTTGAAGAGGAGAGGAGTGCGAGTTTTCAGTGGGGCTACGAATTGAGGATGCTGATAAGTTTGTCTTTATACTGGACTGCAAGTGTACCAGGCATGGAGGAATGTTCAGAGATGATGATGATTTTATCGAGGTTCGAGCAGAGTATTTCGGTGTTGATGTGCTTTATATTACGGAATGAGTGCGAGGGGATTTACGGGCTGACAAGCAGATAGTGACATTGAATGTGATTAGGAAGTGATCAGTTACGATGGGTTCATCTGATAAGCAGTTCGAGGGAGTGAGACCAGAACAGCAACTGAGATCAAGTGTATGGCCTTTGGAGTGAGTAGGAAAATCAAGAAATTGACGGAGACCAAAGCTGTCCAGGCATTAGGGTTGCACGATATTGGAAAAAAATGACATTGCGATTTTTGGGGAGGCTGCAATGTACATTGCGATATTAAAACTAGAAAAATTTTCACCAGATGACTCAAATAGCTCTGTTTGGGAAGACTTTGCTTTGTTTATTATACAGCTCTGGGATGGCAACTTGATAGAAGTACGTGTGCCACGGCATTTTATACCTTTTGTCTAGCGTGTGGATCATTTTTTTAAACCTCTCTTTCGTGATGGCGTTGAGTTGCTTTCATCGTGGCTTTCACCGCGTGAAAAGTTCTTGCATTTGTGATTTGTCGATGCTGTTTGGACTTATCATAAGGTGTTATAATAAAGGCGTCTGTCATTGTTTCTTGAGTAGATGGTTTCACATCGGGTCCCACTAATGAGTCTGAACTGGTTATAAAGGGGCTCTTAATAGCATTGAAATGGTCTGACAGGTTTGTTGTATTTCCTTGTGTGGCAGAAACAACGGTGAGGCACTCTTGGCAGAGGTTTTTTTGTGCGTTGTATATTCCTTTTTATGGCCAAAATAATTCCATATTTCGGATGTTGACTTAATTTTGGGGACTAAATTCCGCCGTCATCTCTTCCATGTTGCCTGTTAGTGTTTTCTGAGCGCACACAGTAGTGGCGGTGAGAATGCAGGGGGTGGGGGGGGGGGCGGGGGTGGCCAGTGACTGGCAGGAGGGAAGGGGTGAAAGACAGGCTTTGTGGAGCATACAGTAGCTTGCTGTTTCTATGAAGCTCAACAGATTTTGCGTGCTCTAAGAAGACAAAAAAAAGACAAAAACATTGCATGTCCTACGATGTGACAATTGCGCATGCGCACATCGCAATCGCGGTTTTCAAACCGAACATCGTAGCCCTACCAGTCATAACAAGAAGTCTTTGGCCAGGTTATTGTTTTCAATGTGAATATTAAAATCTCCTACTTGAAGCACATTAGGAGAGATAGTGGACAGCTGGGTAAGCAGAGTGTAAAAGTAATCTAAAAAGTCACTGTGTGATTTGGAGGGGCGGAAGGCAACGGCAACAATAGTGGTGGTGGAGCCAGGTAGCGATAAAGCTGAGCATTCAAATAATTTAAACACTGGCACGGTTACTGGAAGTGTTTTCCTTTTCGCGCGGTGGATTATCGCAAGGCCCCCTCCATGGCCGTTGTCGCAGGGACGAGAAATGTAGATAAAGTCCAATGGAGTGGATTCATTCAGGTGTGAAAAGTCATTGGGCTGCTGCCATGTTTTGGTCAAACAGAACATCCAATCTGTGGTCAGTGAGAACCTCCTGGATGAGCTGGCCCTTGCTCGTGAGTGAGCAAATATTGAGTAAGCTGAACCGGACTGACTGGCATGACTGGCACTAGTGTTTGGCGACCTAGCTTGGCTGACGAAGACGCCTTGGTCAGCGGTCCGTCCGAAGTTAGTAGAAAGGCGGCAAGAGGTGGACTAGATGGATTTAATTGTTTTTGAGGAGTTTTGGTGGAAGTAGTGGCGAGACCCACTGTGGATGTTTCGCCTACGGGGTCGACGAGCGATGTCCAGGTGGAAGAGCAGCAGTGGTGGTGCGTCACCCTCGGGCATGTGCCAGTAAATCCAACGGAGTTCAGCGGCAGTGTATTGAAGTAGTCCTGACACAGGACAGGAACAGGCAGAGGTGCGTGAAGCAGACGGGCTTGCGGGTCCACATGGCAGACAGGTGCTGACTTTGACAGTGTAGCTACCCTTTAGCCACCCAAACAAGAGACGGTGGACGGACTGGGTGAGAAACGGAATAGCTCGACACACAGATGGCGATAATTAATCTCGTTGCACACTGAGTACAATAACAATAAAGGGCATTCTAAAAACACGGTAATTGGAGGAATTGTGAACCGATACAACAGGTACAACAAAACGGTTATAAAAAATACCGAAAGTTACCTGTGAGCAACGGCAGCCAATCATCCCAGCGTCCACTCATCCGGAAGTTGGCTTGAACCCTCTTAAGTACGGTACTAGGTACGTCGGCTGTTGGATAGTCTGTAGACGCCGTTTCAAGCCCTGCAAATAAATATCACGTCATATACGGTATTTCAGGGGTCACCAGCGTGGTCCTTGTGGGCATCCGGTAGCCCCCAATGACCACATGAGTAGTACCCCCCACAGGCTTTGCTCACCAGTGAAGAGATATGTTTTCCTGTTGTTATTGTTGCTGTTGTAGAAACAAAGGCATTATAAACTCTTGCAGCGATTGATAGCATTAAAATGTTGTTAAATTATTGTTGGGAATTATTGTGAGAAATAGTAAACATGATCAGGTCTTAACGTAGATGAATATCATTCATTATCAACATACTATAATTAAAAAATGATTTGAGCAATTTTTTATTTCAAAAGTGAATATCACACTGATAGCACTTTGTGGTAATCACTACCGCAAAACTATCTCTGACTTTCAAAAAGGTAGCAGAAACCTGCTATATTTGAATCTTTAGGTAGTTTTTTGTACTAAGTTTAAAATGTAATACTGCAATCATCTTGGATCACAAAATAATATGTTCAAGATGCAGACATTTCAATTTTTAGGATATTCTCTTTAATACTTGTTTTTGTTTTGTAACAGGAGTCTTTTGGCATGGCCAGTGGCTTCCATGCTACCAGCAAGAAATCTCTGGTGTTTTTGCTCAAGTTTATGTCCGACTTGGTTCCGTTTGAACCCCCACAGTACCTCAAGGTAATTTGATGCACATTGAGTGGCACATGAAGCCAAATAGTGATGGGAAAACCTTTGCACATTAAATATGTAAAAAAATATTAAGCACTCTTTGCTAGACATTTTTCAGGTTTTTAAAATGCCAGACTACCGTATTTTCCGGACTACTAGTCACTCCCTTCTATAAGTCGAACTAGCACAAAAATGCTGGTAGAAGAAAACATAAATAAGTCACTCTGGAATATTAGTCGCATTTCCATTCATCCATTATCTGCCGCTTTTCCGGGGTACATTGTACAATGTACATTGACATTTACTAACATGACGGAAATTGCCATTATTCCATTAAAAACAATAAAAGCTATTACTGTAATAATGCAGGCACACTTAAGTGGTATAGGAGGGGAGCATTTTTTTCTTTTTTAAAAATTACTTTCTGTCAAGTAAATTTTGTATTTGTGTGTATGAAAATGTATTTTTTTAAACCCAAAAATGTTTTAGATTACATCCTAATGTACATGTTCTTTGTACATAGATGTCAGATTGGCAATAAAATCATTGTCCCTTAGCAAAGGTAAATTAATTGAAAATGTAATTGAGACCTATTATTGTGTAGATCTCGAAACTCAGTACTCTGTGTGCAAATATTATTGATGAGATGATAAATATTTTATATACGTGTGACATTGAACCTTTTCGTCATGGTGACGTCAGACGTTTACGTTTTCCGGTCTGAGAGCGTCGGCTAAATTGCTAATGTAGCCGTCATCTTATTTTATATCTAGATTCGTATTGATTGAAATACAACATTTCTGTTCATAGCTGTTGGCTCTCCGCCTTAACACGGATCTGTGAAAAGTTGACACCTAAGTACTCATTTGAGGTCCTTCATGACGCTGTATTTTACTTTAGCGATTATCACACTTAGCGACTCCTCGTTCGCCTCATCGTTTAAAATGCTACTTGTTAGTGGGGTCCTTTATTTATCATCACGTAGCTTGTTGCTGCGTGAACGTGGGGCACAAACCGCAGCTTGACGATCTTGAAATTGCGTTGTCCTAGATCCCGATGCATTGTTCAGCCCTACTGGACACCCAGCAAAGGAAATTCATTTAGGCCGCTTGTGACCGAGATCTTATTCTTTCGGTCACAACCCACATCTTGTGCCCATTGGAGAGGGTAGGAAACCGGTAAATCGAGAGCTTTGCCTTTTGGCTCAGCTCCTTCTTCCCCACAACAGACTCATACAGGGTCCGCATCACAGCAGACGCTGCACCGATCCACCTATCAATCTCACCAGACCCTCATCGACTGCGCCTAGAAATTCTTTCCAGAATAGTTGTGAACAGAACCGGTGACAAAGGGCAGCCTTTGTTGGAGTTCAACCTTCACTGGAAGTTGTGTCCATGTCTTTGTAATCAGCCAGAGATATCGGTGCATAATAGCCCTTGTGGCTGTCTGTGAAATTACAGTTTTTTTTTTCGCATATAAGTATTTGTCACAGGACCAGCTGACAACCTATGAAAAAAAGTGTGTGTTATGGTCCAGAAAATACAGTACTCAATTTGTGAAAAGTAAGTGTGTAAAAATCAAAGAAAGGCCAAACCCCCACAACTGTCCACATTTCTTCCCGTTAGGTGCACATCCTTCACCCCCCATATGTACCTGTGAAAAACCGTAGCCTCCTCATGGAGTATGTTTCCCTGGCAAAGACGAGACTTGCTGATCTCAAGGTAAAATTCACCACAAAAAATAATTTTGTGGCATTTATCACATTGGTTTATATCAATAATATGGTAAGTTGGTTGTGAATCTCAAATATCGACTTTTCCAGCAATCGGTGGAGACCATGGGTCTGTATCACGGTATTTCTTGTGCTGGAGATACACCATTCCAGGTACAGTAACATCTTGGGGTTGAACAAACAATGAGGTTGTGAGACAAACTTAATAAAACTTTGCTCATTTTTGTGTGTTTATGTGTGGGCTGATGTGACAGGATGTGGAGAAAGCCTTTTCTCTTTTTGAGAGCACAGGAAAAATCTCTGCTACTGTTATGGAGGCCAGGTACTCGAAATGAATTCATATTTTAACTGTTTTGCATCCACATAAATTTCTGTTGTCTATTACAAATTACCTAATGTTCAAAATTGTAAAAAGGGAACAGAAACCTAAAAGAAAATCATTAAGGAACAATATTGTCCTTATAGTATTTTCCGTCGGACATATTTCCTCACGCAGTTCCTTCCTGCTCTGCTGAGACCAAGAGTGGTGAGTTGATTTTAATTTCATGATCCCTCTATATTAAGCATTTGCAGTGTACAATATTGTATATCTGCCACAGTTTATTCACTTTATGATGGCCAAAATGCAAATCTTGATGTCTGACAGAGGTCTCAACTCCAGGTCCAGAAAGTATAAACTACCACTGTTTGTTTTTAGCCACTGCTGCTTCTACTCAAGAACTCGTTTACCTGCCGGTTGAGTAGAAGCACCTGTGTCTAAAGACAAACTGTGGCTTGTTTTACTTTCTGGACCTGGATTTGACACCTCTGTCACGTTGGAGGATTTACATTTTGGCTGTCGATATTAACGGTGCTCTGATCAATCATCCACTGATGGTGATCAGCTGATTTTCGTGTTAAAGTATGTGATGGGCGATCGCTGATCAAACCCTTTTGTGGACGATTGATCGCCCTAATTGGCCAATTGTTCTTAACCAATATGTTTGTCCTTGGAAGTCTCCCACCCATAACCTCATTCCCTGCATGTGAACTCTCTATTCTTCTTGTATGTCCTTATATTTAATAAAGTTTTCTCTTACAACGATAATATTAATAATATTATATCCAAGATGGCGGCGCGCATGGACGCAGCGGCTAACAGCTCCCCCTCACAGTGCTCCTTATTACTTTTTATTAGTGTTTGCTTGCTCTTATTGGCATCAACTGAGGCACAACATCGATATACCCGCCAGGACATCGTGAACATTGGATATCGATGCGAAATAACCATCACAGAGGAATTTTGCTATGATCGCAAAATTCCGAACGAACTGGCGAGGCTGCCCGGCTCACCGTGGCTGGTCATCGGGACCGGGAGGCGGCGCAGGCGACGCAGAGAGAGGAAGCAGAAGCGAGGCTGCAGGTCCGGTGTCTTGCAACGGCTGCGACGGCAGCCCCATAGGCAACCACTACCGAGTCTGCACCTCACCAACGCCAGATCCGTGGTCCACAAAATCGACGACCTGGGATTACAAATCCTGGGAAACCGCTATGTGCGCGATAGCAGTGTGATCGTCGTCACGGAAACCTGGCTGCACGCAGACGTCCCCGATGCTAGCATCCAGCTGGCCGGGCGCTCGCTACATCGCGCGGATCGGACGAGGGACACCGGTAAGAGGAGGGGCTGGGGGCTCTGTGTTTACGTGCATGAGAACTGGTGCGGCGATAGCACGATCGTCGAGAAGCACTCTTCCCCCGACATCGAGTTCATGTCCGTTAAATGCCGGCCTTATTTTCTCCCGAGGGAGCTAACGGTAGTGATTGTCACAGCTGTTTAATAATAATAATAATAATAATAATATTCCCTTTATTAGTCCCACAATGGGGAAATTCGAGATTCGAACCCAGGCCTCCTGGGGAGACTGGGCCCTGAACGCGGCGCCTTAGACCACTCGGCCATCCTGGCATCCCTCCCGACGCTAGCACTAGCACGGCGCTCTCGCTACTCGCGTGCGTCATCAATAAACATCAGCGGGCGCACCCTGATGACGTCCACATTGTAGCGGGAGACTTTAAATAAGGCCAAATTAAAGACTGTACTCCCAGAGTTTCACCAGCATGTCAAGTGCCCGACGAGGGGAGACAACACTCTCGACCATGTGTACTCGAACATCAAGCACGCATACAGAGCCCTCCCACTCGCCCCCCTCGGCCAGTCAGACCACCTGTCTTTGCAGCTCGCACCTGCGTACACCCCTCTCAGGCGCAGATTCAGGCCTACCACAAAGACTGTGAAAACCTGGCGTGACGACGCCATGAGTGAATTACAGGACTGCTTTCATGACACAAACTGGGACCTCTTTGATCATCAGGACCTTGATGTCTACACGCATTGTGTACTGGACTACATCAAGTTCTGCATGGAAACTGTGTCCCAACAAAAGACTCTACGGACCTTCCCAAATGCGAAGCCCTGGATGTCCAGCAGGGTTCGCGCTCTCCTCAAGGCCCGTGACGCTGCCTTCAGGTCAGGCGACAAAGCCCAGTACAGGGTGGCTCGTGCTGACCTGAGCAAAGGCATCAAGCTAGCCAAGGCAACCTACAAGGGGAGGCTGGAGGCCCACCTTGCCAGTAACAGACCACGGGAGGTGTGGCAGGGTCTACGGAGCATCACCAACTTCCGTGGCAGCAGCACGACCTCTGTAGACCCGAGTGCATCGCTGGCAGAGGAGCTTAACTGCTTCTTCGCTCGCTTTGACTCGCCCCAACCGTCACACCCCGCACTTCAAGCTCCAACTCCCCCACACTCATCGTAGAGGAACACGATGTGAGGCGCGCGCTCCTGGCGGTCAACCCCAGGAAAGCTACTGGACCCGACGGAATACCAGGCAAGGTCCTCAGAGCATGTGCCCACCAACTGTCACATGTTTTCTGCAGGATCTTCAACCGCTCCCTGGCTCAGGCAGTCATCCCCTCCTGCTTGAAAACTTCCACCATTATTCCTGTCCCCAAAAAGTCACCAGCCGTCCACCTGAATGACAACCGTCCTGTTGCTCTCACACCAGTCATTATGAAGTGCTTCGAGAGGCTGGTTCTCCAGCACATCAGGGACTGCCTTCCTCCCACTCTGGACCCCTACCAGTTTGCATACCGGGCTAACAGATCCACTGAGGACGCCATCGACACTGCTCTGCATGTTGTACTGGGCCACCTGGAACAACAGCTGAGCTATGCAAGGATGCTCTTTGTGGACTACAGCTCGGCATTCAACACGATCATCCCAGACATCCTCGTCGCCAAACTGGACACTCTCGGCCTCCCTGCCCTGACACGCATCTGGATTAAGGACTTTCTGACCAACAGACCCCAGACTGTGTTGCTCGGCCCCTACACGTCCTCCACCCTCATGCTGAGCACCGGTTCCCCCCAAGGATGCGTGCTGAGCCCTCTCCTGTACGCCCTCTACACCTACGACTGCAGCCCGGCCCACGGCAACAACACCATCGTCAAGTTTGCTGACGACACGACAGTGGTCGGTCTGATCTCGGAAGGTGACGAGACAGCCTACAGAGAGGAGGTAAAGAGACTGACAACTTGGTGCAAGGACAACAGACTGCACCTTAACTCTGCTAAAACAAAGGAGATTGTCGTCGACTTCAGGAGGAACAAGACGCTGCCGCCCCCCCTCTGCATCGAAGGCGTGTGTGTGGAGAGGGTCCACACGTTCAAGTTCCTGGGAGTACAGATCTCCGATGACCTTTCTTGGAGTCACAACACCACAGCAGTGTTAAAGAAGGTCCGCCAACGTCTGCACTTCCTGAGAGTCTTCAGGAAATTCAACCTGGACAGGAAGCTGTCCATTGAGAGCCTGCTGACGTACTGTGTCTCCACCTGGTACAGCGGCTGCACTGAGGCGGACAGAGTGAGGCTCCAGAGGACAGTCAAAACAGCGCAAAGGATTATTGGCTGCCCTCTCCCCTCGCTGTCGGACATCTACACCGCCCGGTGCCTCAGAAGGGCTCTCAACATCGTCAAAGACAATACCCACCCAAACTCACACCTGTTCGACCTGTTGCCCTCTGGCAGGCGCTACAGATGCATCAAATCAAGGACCAATAGACTGAGAAACAGTTTCTTTCCGAGAGCCATCTCCATACTGAACTCTCACACACACACGAGACCACCCTAACCTTGCAAAACAGCATTGTGATGTGTTTCTATATGCCCTATTCAGTACTGAATTCCATTGCACTGTCTTATTTATTTATCTAATTTATATATTTGTCTGTATTATTGTTGTATTGCACTGGAGAGGGGAGCCCTCTAATCTCGTTGCACACTTGAGTACAATGACAATAAAGGGATTTCTATTCTATTCTATTCTATTTCTAACTCTTTAATTTGAGACCTTAAGCATGGGACCACTGAGGACAGAATTGTGGAAATTCTCACTGGTAGCTCACCTACTGAGGCCCTAAAATCTGAGCTGCTCTTTCTGAAGCTCCTCACTGACTGATCTTTGCCTCAGTATATATTGAAAATCTAAACAAAACAAAATTTAAAAAGAAAATAGCCTAACAATAAAATTTAAAATGTTAATATTAATAAGTAACCCTCATACTATTTTAACTTAATATAACTAGCAATAATAGAACACGTTGGCTATGTTCACGTTGCAGGATATGATGTTTGTGAAGGTTTTGCCGTTCCTGGACCACTCATAGATCCATGCCCCGTCAAAAGCTCAGGAATTACGGGATACCTCCATCCTGCTTTTCTCTTTTAGCTCAGTTGGCCCTCAAGGTTAACGAATTCGACTCTGATCCCCTCTCAGAGGACGACCTTTATTGGGGTGACATTGGAAGCAATGGCTCTGAAGGCCTGACCAAGCTCCCACCAGGTTGGCAATCTTCTCCGCTGCCTTTCCCTCTTTTATGTTCAGAGGCCTTTGTCACTTTTTTTGCAACTCTTGGGCAAACTGATGTCCATGACAGCCGTAGTCCCGCTGGGTCTGCTGACTCTGTGCCCTCTGCAGGGCTGGCTAAACAGTTTGCACTTGGACGCCAAGTGGCACTGTCACCGGAAGCTGTGTCCCATTGATGCCTCCTTGCTCTGGCAGCATGGAGGCACCAAGCTTTTCTGTCAGGAAGCATGTTGCTGGGTGTGATCCCGGCCCACCACGAAACAGCCAGAACGGATGCTAGCCTCACTGGGTCGTGGCGACAGTCTGGCACGGGGTCAGTGGTTTGTGCAGGACCACATCACTGAGGTGCTTGCATGCACCGTCATTTTTTTGCCATGCCTGAGAGGTTGGCATGTGCTTATGTGGTTGGAGAGTACCTCAGTTTACCACATAAACCACCAGGTTGGAGCGAGGTCTGCCTGGTTGTTGCAGCCCTCCCAGTGCATGCTCAGGAAGGCTGCCCCTCTTCCGGCCAGTCTGCAGGCTGTATACTGCTTGCAGACTCACGCTCCGGCTGGGACACACCCCCAGGGACTGGCGCCTCCACCCGGAGGTGGGGTACATGATTTGGGGTTGTTTCGGCAGTGCAAGGTTTCAGCTATTTATTTCAGAGGCCTCCGCTCATTGTCCGCTTTAGTTTTCCCTGAGGGAATCCAGCAGGATCCGCCGGTCGACTTTGGCATCCCGACACTCATCGCCTTTGCTTGTGTGTTTGGCCGCTATGGGGCTTAACCGCTGCTGAAATGTTGTGTAGCGTCCAGATAAATCATTCATTCTCAATGTCCACTCAGCTCCAGGATGCGAGCAGGTGGATGTTGTTTGTGTCGTGCTCTGTGGCTGAACGCCAATTTTATTTACAAGATGTTGTCCTGCTCTCTTATCCCACATCAATCATGGATACGACTTGCCAGTTTTTTGTGTGTCAGGCTCCCCCTCTGACATTGTGTTGCCTTTTCACTGACATGTCTTGGGCACGTCTGAGACTGGTACCCTTGGAGGATATTGGTGCTTCAGCGTCATAGTGATGCCTGGCACATTTTCATTTATGGATTTTTTATAGTGTGGCTTATGCCTCTCTCCATCCTCTGGGCGTTTGTCTCTTTGTAGACCTCTACGTGGGGTTTGTGTCTAAGATCTCTCGTTACTATGCTGGCATTAGACATTCCGTGCCGTTAGAATGGATGAAATCAAAAGGCAATTACGTATGTATCTACAGCTTTGGAATCCCTAATTACCTCCAAAGCGTTTTGAAAAATCCTCATGTTCGCGTGTGAAGATTCTATAGAACTCACCCTCTGGTGACACTGGTTCTTATACTCATTTTGGGTCAACCAGAAGTCACTAATAACTTTGATATGCATACTCAAACTGCGCGTGCGTGAAATGACATTCTTGCTGGATGTTTTTTTATATGGTCAGTCACATAAAAATAAAAAAAGTGATACATTTGTACAAAACACGTCACGTGGCGCAGTGCGTTTCGAAACAGTTAATATGGCCACGTGTGGGTGTCAGCAAAGACACATTTTTGGCACTTTTAAGGATTATTTACTTCAACTGACCGTTGCACCCACATATTTACCAGTTCTAAAACTTCTTTTTTGGCCACTGACTGTTTTCTGCTCCTACATCCGCCAATGCATTTCGCCCCATCTGCTTTGTAGAATAATTGCAACGTTGTCGCCTTTTGATGACAGATAGGTAATAGTGTGACCAGACCTTCAGTCACATTGTATACTTGTTCGATTTGTATCCATTAAGGAAAGTGGCCTGGGTCGCATTTGGAAAAAAATTAATTGTTCTGTTCCAATTGATATGGGGAGAAAAAAAAATCATAATTAAAAGGTGTCCCTCCGTGCATCCATCCATCTATCCATCCATCATCTGCTGTCGGGCCATGGGGGCATCAGCCTCCGCAGAGCAGCCTTGATTTCCCTCTCTCAATCCTTTCACAAACTGTCCATCTTTTCTGGGTGAATTTAGAGGTATTTTTAGGCCAGCTGAGAGACATTCTCTCCAGTGTGTCCTGGATCTCCCCCGGGTCCTCCTTGCGTTGGGATTTCCTGGAACAACTCACCAAGGAAGCGTCAAGGATGCAACTTGACCAGATGCCTGAAGTCAAGTCAAGTCCATTTTATTTGTATAGCCCTTAATCACAAACATTCTCAAAGGGCTTTACATAACCACAATCGACATCCCCGATCTTAACCCCCAGGTGGGCAAGGAAAAACTCAAAACCCCATTAGGGGAAAAGTGAGAAACCTTGAGAAGGGACCACAGATAGGGGAATCAGCCTTCCAGGATGACCAGGCTGCAATGGATGCCAACTGGGCAACATTTGATACATACAATGATGATATACAATATTAGATGAGATAATGTCAGAGTCAATTGAATGAAGTGCTGCAGGAAGATGACTTCAGTGGAGTGGGTCCTCCTCCAGGGCCGTAATATCCATGGCAGCATATCCAAGGATGAGCCTTCGATCTTGTACCGGTCAGTTGGTGTAAATTCAGAACAGCCACTTCCAAGTGAATCACCATCACCTAATTCCCAAGCCGGGGAATTGGGAACAGAAAAAAAAGAACAGAAATAGTAAACAGGCCAACAAGTAGTTCAGCGAAGTGCTGAAATACAAGGAAATCTGAAGAGGCGCTGCATGAACTTGTGGTTCCTCTCAGTAGGGATCAGCAGCGACACTGTTCTGAGCAATTCTCAAATGGCACAGGGGGTGCCCAGACACCCAGGGTCTTGTTCTTTTGGTCACTATCCACTGCTCTTGACCAAGGGTGTTGAGCCCACCTCTTTCTTCATTGTGACAGACTGAAACAGAGTAGGTATCACTACAGATACACACACCTTGGCCTGTCGTTGTCTTGCTCCTTTGTTCCCTCATTTTTGAATAAGTCTCCAAGATGCAAGTTCTCCTCCACTTGGGGTCGGATCTCATACCTGACCAAGAGAGGGCACTCAACCCTAGTTCAGCTGAGGACCATGTTCTCAGATTTCAGCCACTCCCCATGCAGCTTTCAACTGCTCCAACGACAGTTGAAGATCATAGAATGATGAAACCTGCAGAACCCTAGAATCTGGGACAAAGTAAGGCCTTGACGGAGTCCAAACCTCACTGAAAATTAAGCCAATTTACTGCTTGCAATTTGGACCAAACTCTGACATCAATTGTACAAGTACCAAACGGCTTGCATCAGGAGGTCCACTACCCTCTACTGCCGGAGCTGGGGCTGAGGCATGTGATCAACCTATAGTACAATACAATACAACTTTATACATGTAGCGCATTTCAGAACTGCTAGAGTCGTAACAAAGCACTTTCTAAATGGTGTAATATAAATTAGCATTGAACATACCCTTGAGTACCCCTTCCAAAAAAGAGAGAACCACCACTAATTATGCAATTCAGACAGTCTCGTATGTCCATGTGAAGGAAAAATGTGTGTACAGTCTACAAGCAAGCCAAATTTGATAACCAACCCTGGAGTCCTTGCATCAACGAGCTTTTTAACCACCGAAGTAACCTCAACTCCAGGAAGGGTTTTATTTGATTACATGAACTGGTTTAATAATTTTGACCATGCATAACAGGACTAGAACATTTTAGGATCAATTGTAATTACTTGACATTGACAATCGCCCCATGGTATACTAGCCAGTTAATTAACGATGACGAAACAATTTTTTTAATGCCCCCCTTTTTTTAATGACGATAACGAGATATTGACAAGCTAAACGTGGCTCCTTGATGACAAAAACATGACCTGACGTACATGAATTTTTGGTGCCAAAATTGTGTGTGTATTTGTATCAAGTTAATTTTGTCTTCTTCTTATTATTTACATTTTGACTGATTCATTTATAGCAGACAATATCGTTTTAGGTTGTTCCATTACCCGACATGTTTCGGCGAGTCTTTCGCCTTCTTCAGAATGTCAGGTAATGAAACCACCTAAAACGATATTGTCTGTTATAAATGAATCAGTCAAAATGTAAATCGTGTGGGCCGTCAGACGTTCAAAATTCCTACATCCTTCCTATTGGCCATGTAATCTGTCTTTCAAAACATTGCAATGCTGGTGTAATCTATCCTCATTTGAGCACCCCCACCACCAGAACAGCAAGCAGGGCGCACTCGTTGCATGCAGGGCGCACTCATCGTTGCGCTCACCGGTACAACAAAACACGTCCGCGGTCATTCGTCTCGGGTCACACACAATGACACACTTTGCTTTGACGTCATTCTGATAACAGCAAGCTGTTACAAGTAAAGAAGACATGATGGAAAAAGTTTGTACTTGTGGTACTGTATTAGAACAAGTCTACTACAAGTCGATGTTTATTTATTATATCATATATGTTGCTTTCAGTGAAATAAAGCCACACTAGTTGCCAAATAAAAATGTTTTGGTTCTCGTCTTATTTTGGAATTGATTCCACCTTTTCCATTTTATCTGTCGATAATGCATATTCCATAGCTGTCGATCAGAAAGTCTTTGCTCTTGGGTGGAAACCTTGTGGGCCTATGACTATTTTTAACAAAAACAGACTAAAACCTTTTTGAGTTTTCGTCAACTAAATTTACAAAAACTAGACAAACTTTTTGGGGGGTGTTTCAGTCGACGAAAACTTGACTGAAACCTTTATGAGTTTTCGTCGACAAAAACTAGTTTGAAACTATCACGAAAAGGAATGACTAAATGTTTTTTTTTTGTTCAAAAGACTAAGACTATGACTAAATCGAAAATGCCTGCCAAAAACAACACTGCTGTACTCCATTATAGTTGGTCAACCCTATATCTTAGAATGGTGCAGGAAGCCTCAGAATGATGCAGCTTTGCCTTTGATTTTAGCTTCCTGTGAAAGCAGATGCTCATATGACCTTCATCGAGGCCCTGAAAAGGTGAGCACCTGGCTTATTATTCTTTTTAATGCAAGTTGTGTTATCTTTAAGTCCTTATAGTGTCTGCTTGTTTCATGATTTATAAATATTTATTCCCAAGACTTCACACAATTTGGTCTTTTCATTTATTTTTTCAAAAATACTTATGACATTGTAAACAACACACAGTAAATCATTGATTCTGACCTGTTGGGTCGGGACCCAAAAGTGGGTTGCGGTTTTATTATGGGTGGGTCACAGACTGGTAGTAGGAAATTATATATATATATATATTATAGCACAAGCCTTTTTACCTTAGATAAGAAAAGTGCCCTTTGCCTGGAAGTTAAAATTTTACAATTCATCGTTATTAACTCATGAACTTCCATTGACGGCTGAAGACGTCAAAGATCCATTTTTTTATTTATTTATTTTTTTTACTCGGCTGGTAGTGAATAGGTTAAAAACACTCACTTTCATTTGCTCCCACCAAAATTGTTTAGCGACAGTGTCAGTTATTGTGAAATATAATAGTAATTTCTATGTTAGCTTCTCACAATTATGAAAAGATTGCAATCAAAGAAGAATTAATAGTGTGACGAACATGTACGGTATGTGATTATGCACTCCCTGAAATTTAATGACTGCAGTTGGAGTTTCCTGTAAAAGTAATACACAAACAAGAACAAAACAAACACATAAACACACAACAAATATATTTATTGTGTTTTACTAGGGATGTAACGATTCACTCAAGCCCCGATTCGATTTTCGATTTTCAGTTCCTGATTTCGATTCAGTATTTTTATTTATTTATTTATTTAAATTGCTGCCACGCTTGTAATTGTGCGCTCATGTGATGCTGCAGCTATCCACAAACGAAATACGTATTGATGTTTAGTCCAAGCGTGTCTAAATGTTTCGTGCATTTTGAATGAAACCAAAAACTATACACTATGTCGAGGCGCACTATTATTATGAAACTACAGAAAAATAGTAAAAGAAATACTTCTGAACATATTTCACGTTTGTTAAGCAACAATCCATTACTTTAATATAGAAGGAACTAAAATCATGTGAATAAAATTGATGAAATGCACTGTACTAAAGAAAACTAAAATTATCACTTGAATTGATTTTTTTTATTTTGTTTTTATTTCACATGAATACAAAACGTTTTGTTGTGCTTATCTAGTATGCATAATATCATCTGCACATTCAACATGTGGTGTCTAAAAAAACTTGAGAGAGAAAGGGAGAGAGAGCGAGAAAAAAACGGGGGAATGAGAGAAATCTCGAGCGTGACGCATATCATGAAACTCAGAAATGACAATGCTCAACAAAACACAATTATTACCACATCTTTTTGTATAACCCGTTTTTTTCTCCACTATTTTTTAGCCCTGTAAATTAGTTTATTCTAAGGTATGTTATGTTTTATTGTTGGGTGTTACCATTAATGGCTTGTGGCGAATGCGTCATGTTGTACTTTGGGTGATGAAATTTCAGACTTCATAAACACAGCACGCGGCCGTGGTCGCAAGTTTGCACTTGTGCTTTCGCTGTTTCGAGGTTACTCATGCGTATATAAAAACTATGGTTTGGTTTTTAAATACACAAGAGTTTGCTGACTAACGCCATAATCGTCAGTAGACGCAACATGTTAGCATACCATAACAGGACATTGCGTGCAGTGTTCCATCAGACGCACACCGTAGCCGGTGCGTGCTAACTACAGCTGGCTATGTGTTGGGTTGTATATACAGTGAACCCTCGGTTATCGCGGTCAATGGGGACCGAGACCACCCGCGAAAACTGAAAATCCGCGAAGTAGCGGCGCACCTTAAAAAATGCTTTAAAAAAAAAAGTGCGAAGTAGCGGCGCACCTTCAAAAATGCTTAAAAAAAAAAATAATTATATATATATATATATATATATATATATATACGGGTAGAGAGAGAGAGAGTGAAATTCATGTGATAACAAAAAACAAAACAAATTATTATTAAAACTCATTATTTTATTCCCCAGCCATTATTTTTGTATTTATTCAATTACTTCTTTTTGTATTTATTTAATTACTTCGACTTTTACCTGCTGGTACGCCGTCCGGTGTGCCCTGTGAAATGAAAGGTGGCATTCTTCATTTATTTATTTATTCATTTATTCATTCATAACTGACAGCCTCGCGCTCCGCTCATGCCTGGGCGGAAGTTGTTCCTCTTCGGCTTAACTGCCACGCACGCCGGCCTCCTCCGGAGCTCTGGTACGGTCCGAACCGCGCGAAACGACGCCCCAAATCGTGCCCGGGGGAACGTGCTCTTCTTCGTCCACTCTCTTCTTCGTCCACTCTCCTCTTCGGCGCACGCCGGCCGTCTAACTGCTCCAGCGCCCCCTCGTGCCGCTCGGCGAAACCACAATGCCCCCGAATATCTTTTAGACCCGCGAAGCACTGAAGCCGCGAAAGGTGAAGCGCGAAGTAGCGAGGGTTCACTGTATAAGTTATCCCATATTTTACTCAATTAGTATTGCAAAAGAATTGTTCCACAGTGTGACCTATGTTTGACCATATGGATGACAAGACCCTCCCGAGAAGCAAATGCCTGAGGACTGGATCAACAGCTACAACATCAAAGGAGGTGTGCCTGAGACACACCTCTTAAACAAAAGGACTGAGACTTTAGTGCTAGAGCACTTAAAGTCATATCTGCCGTTACAGTTAACGACTGCCATTGATGTCTGTTTTTTCTCTCGTGTCTGAAATATCTACATGTTCCTAATGGTTCTCTCCCCCTTCATTCCTTAGGGCAGAAAGCATTGATTAGCTAGTGATTCCCCAATAAAATAGGGGGCTCAGCGGAGTGTGCTTCAGAGCGAAGTTGGAGATGTAACACACCTTCGTTTGTTCCCCTTGCGAGTAAAAAAGATAAACTCTTGTCTTTATTTATTGTCTGTATTAATAGAATGCTTAGGTGATTAAACCTGACACTAAGTCAGAAAGGACAGTCATAAATTAAATCGGGCGTCTGTCGCAACGTTTTTCCTTTATGAATGTTCGTTTATCACTGCTGTGTTGCTATGAAAGGGAGGTTTACATCGTATTAACTAACTGTTCATAGGTGTGCATTTTATTAACAGGACAGGCATGAGGGAACGGCATTGGTTAACATCGCGTTGAGAATAGATAATTTTTTTTTTCCATATCGATGCATATTTTGAGCAGATTATATCGGTTAAATCGATTTTCGATGAATCTTTACATCCTTAGTGTTTTCACAACCATAAGGCACACCGAGTTAAAGGGCGAAGTCTCAATTGTGTGTGCTATTTCTGTATTCATCACATACACTGTGCGCACCACACTATCATGCTAGCGAGATCTATGGATCTCAGCCTATACACAAGGCGCTCCGCATTACAGGGCACCTCGTCCGTTTTGGAGAATATTTGGGACTTTAAAGTGCGCCTTATGGTTGTGAAACTACAGTACACACATTGTAAGACATGCTTTTAGAATGATCAGTAGTGTTAATGCCAAAGTCAATCTAGAATCCCGTTGACATGCTTTTGCTAAAATTTGGAAGTACATAAGACCAATTAGATTAGATTTTATTTGACTTTGTACCCTAGTTAGTGGGGGGGTGGCATGTCTCAGTGGTGGAGTGGTCGTTTTCCAAACTAGAGGTTGTCATAGTATCCTTGAGCAAGATACATAACCCCCAATTGCTCCTGATGGCATGTCATCACGAGGTGGATGAGGTAATAATGTGAAACACTTTGGGTACCGTAGGTAGAAAAGTGCTATTCAAGTAATAGTTCATTTACCTTTTCCTCGAAGACGATCTCCTTCGTTTTTGCAGTGTTGAGCTGTAGTCTATTCTCCTCACACCAAGCCGTTAGTCTCTGGATCTCCTCCCTCTAAGCTGTCTCGTCTCCTTTTGAGACCGACCACTGTCATATCGTCAGCAAATTTGACAATGGTGTTTTCTCCGTGGGCCTGGCTGCAGTCATACGTGTAGAGAGCATACAGGAGAGGGCTCAGCACGCATCCTTGAGGGGAACCGGTGCTCAGCGTTCGGGTGGAGGACATGTAGGGGCCGAGCGTCACAGTCTGCGGTCTGTTGGTCAGAAAGTCCATAATCCAGGTGTGTGTGAGGGCGGGGAGGCCGAGAATCTCCAATTTCGTGATGAGGATGTCTGGGATGATTGTGTTAAATGCCAAGATGTAGTCCACAAAGAGCATCCTAGCATTGCTCTGCTGTTGTTCCAGGTGGCCCAACACATGCAGACCAGTGTCGATGGCATCCTCTGTGGATCTGTTAGCTCGGTATTCAAACTGGTAGGGGTCCAGTGTGGGAGGAAGCCAGTCTCTGATGTGCTGGAGAATCAGTTTCTCAAAGCACTTCATCATGACTGGTGTGAGAACAACAGGACGGTAGTCATGCAGGTGGATTATGGGTGACCTTTTGGGGACAGGAATAATGGTGGAAGTTTTCAAGCAGGAGGGAATGACTGCTGACTGCTTGAGCCAGGGAGCGGTTGAAAATCCTGCAAAAGACATGTGATAGCTGGTGGGCACATGCTCGTAGGACTTTGCCTGGTATTCCGTCGAGTCCAGTAGCTTTCCTGGGGTTTACTGCCAGGAGCGCACGCCTCACATTGTGTTCCTCTAAAGAGAGTGAGGGGGTGTTGAGGCATGGAGTGTGGGGGTGTGGCGGTTGGGGTGAGAACTTTGGGAGTCCAGTCTTTAAATTGGCCTTATTAAAGTCTCCCGGTACTATATGAACGCCATCAGGGTGGGCCCGCTGTTGTTTATTGATGACGCACGCGAGTCGCGAGAGCGCCGTGCTACTGTTGGCATTGGGACGGATTTAAACAACAGTAACGATCAAAATAAGGCCGACATCTAACGAATGTTCTCGATTTCGGGGAATGAGTGCTTCTCAAGGATCATGCTGTTACTGCACCAGTCCTCATGCACGTAAACACAGAGACCCCCACCCCTGCTCTTACCGGTGTCTCTCGTTCAATCCGCACGATGAAGCGAGCGCCCAGCTAGCTGGATGCTAGTCTCAGAAACGTTGGAGTGCAGTCAGGACTCGGTGATGATGATCACACAACTGTCCCGAACATAGTGGTTTCCCACGATTTGTAATTCCTTGGTTGAAATTATCTTTGGGTATTTATTTATTTATTTATTTTTTTTAATTTTATTTCTTTTCGGGTATCATTTGGTGTACATATAAAAACATTGATAAGATTTGGTTGAGTTAACTGGCCAAATGGATGGTAGTCAATGAACCATTAAGATACAGCATTGATTTTGAAATGTTGGATGGTGGAAATGTTATTTTTGGAAAAAAATAAACCTGATGTTTATAAACCTGGTGTGAATGTTTCATAAAGAGAGTTTAAAAAAAAAACACTGTTATGTATATTGTTCAATGAAAAAGGGGTCAATTCCACGTCATTGCTTATTTTTGGAAAAACTGACACATTTACTGAACAATAAATGTTTGTCTTTATATAGTGACTGTTTTAAGATTCACGGTTGCATTTAAAAATTTACACTGAGCTTTAATAATGGCATACTGTTTATTGTATTAATAAAGTTGTATTTTAATTGTATTATGTTGTATTCTTGTGTTAAGAGCCGATAAGATTCCTGCAGCACAGTATTCATCATACATGGAATCTTGTCAAAGACTGAGACAGCAAGAAAGTGAGTCATCTTTAATTTGAACAACACACGCGCCCCCCCCACCCCCCCTCACCATATATTTTTATGGGAAAAATGTTTGTTATACTTTGACATGCTGAAACATTCAACACTGTGGGTTCCAGGGAATTCTTTAACTGAGGAGCATCATGATGATCCGCTGCATGTCCTAAAACGTCAACTGCAGGAGCAGAGAAAACTTGTCTCAGATGGAAATGATAGAGGTAGGTTTACACATAAAGCATAAATTACTCTGTATTTAATGCCGAATTAACAAGAGTGGGATTGGTCCCAGACGTTGGTGAATGGTGGTTGGTTGGGAGGAATGTACTCTACGAGGAGGTCCACCATGTGCTGCTGTTCCGCTCAAAGTCCTGTAGACAACGCTCTTGGCTGTTTGCTTGCGTATTGCTGCATTGACACTTAGAACCCAGTATTGTTGTCTGAGATTAATACTCTTTGATACTGCTATCGCCCTGGAAATGCTCCTTTCTGGACAAACTTGAGGATTTCCACTTCTGCCTGCTTGAGATCATCGACGGACAGTGTTCCTGCGTTCGATTTCTTCTTGGGGCCCTTTTTTAGTGCATATTTAATCTTTGAGATCCAAGCGACTGACCTTTCCAGGCTGTTCCCGTCAGAATAGTGGAAGATGAGTTGGTTGACAGTATCCTCTTCTGCGGACTATGAATTCACCATTGCTGATCTCGTGACTTCTGGATCCGCCGCAGTAAGAGTATTGTCCGGCATGTCTGGCCTTGTACTTTCTGGCTGCCTTATGAAGTCAGGTCCTAAGCACCTTTCTGCTGATTACAGTGTCGTCTTCACGCATCTCCATTGTGGCGCTTCTGGTCTGATGGCTGTGAGTCAGTTGGCAACAAAGATGAATTGAGTAGTCTCATTGTTTATGTATTTTAGCATTAATGTGCATTAATGTAATACAGTGCGCTCCAGCGGTACTTCCAACTCTCGTTCTCCCCGCATCATTCTGTCCACACGAGCAGCCACAGTGGCGGCAGTTAAGTCCATTCTTGGTATGGTGACTGGTTTCAATGGAGCTACTCTGGTCTTGCCCATGATGAAAGCACAGTGAACTTGGTGAGTGTCATCAAGCACTAGGTAGGTAACGACCCTAAACTCAACAACTTTTTAGAAAAACGTTACTGAAAAGCTCCGGCCAGGTTTTCGAATAAAACACAATACAGAGACTGCCCTTGACAAGATTTTAAATTATTTCGAGTAACATAATGTCGCTTACAAAAAACAAATGGTATTTTTTTTTTTTTTGCAAGCCAACCACGGAGTTTTTTTTTTTACAAGATTTTTGTAAGTAATTAGTAAGTTTTTGCAAGTGACAATTTGTATACTCAATGACGCAATTTGTCACCTGTGTAGTCGTCTGTGGCCATTTTATAAATTTAATTACTCCAGTGGCAAAAATATGTGTTTGCTAATGTAGTGCTTAACTAGTCCAGAAGAGGGTATCATTGCTGTATTTATTGAACGGCCATCTTTATGGAATGTTCTGAATGTTCATTCTCTGTCGAGTAATATACAATACAATACAATACTTTATTTATACAGCGCATTTCACAACAATACAAATTACCGGGAAATTAGAACACAAATTAAAAAACAAACACATATACACATATAATGGATACCAGAAGAACAGCCACAGTCTCATGTTGAGTCGAAAGCTAAAGAATAAAAATGTGTCTTCAAATGTGTTTTAAAATTGGGCAGTGAGGGGGCTTGCCTAACATTTAGTGGAAGGTCATTCCATAGGGAAGGACCGGCAACAGAAAAGGCACAATTCCCCCTCAGGTTGCGCTTTGTCCGCGGCACCTTCAGCAGCATGTGGTCTGCAGACCTGAGGAAGCGGGCAGGTGCGTAGGGGTGGAGGACTCTGAGAGGTACACTGGGGAGATGCCATTTATAGCTTTGAAGATGAACAGAAGTATCTTAAAGTGAACTCTAAAGTACACTGGGAGCCACTAAAGAGGGGCCAAGATTGGTCTTATATGATCTGTCTTCCGAGCTCCAGTTAAAAGGTGAGCAGCAGCATTTTGGACTATTTGGAGGCGATTGAGGGAAGACTGGCTGACTCCATAGTAAAGTCCATCCATCATCCGCCGCTTATCCGGGGTCGGGTCGCGCAGGGAGCAGCTTCAGCAGGAAATCCCAGACTTCCCTCTGCCCAGCCACGTCTTCTACCACTTCCGGAGGGATCCCCAGGCGTTCCCAGGCCAACCAGGAGACATAGTGTCTCCAGCGTGTCCTGGGTCGTCCTCGTGGCCTCCTGCTGAAGCCAAAGTAAAGTGCATTAATCTAGTAATCTAGCCTAGATGTAACGAAGGCATGGATTACTGTTTCTAAGTACTGATTGGAAAGAAAGGGCTTCACTTTAGCCAGTTGCCAAAGATGAAAGAAGCTGGATCAACCAACAGCACTGATTTGCCAATGTAATTTAAAATCACTTTTGAGTTTAAAACTCATATTTGAGACTGTCGGCTTTAGATAATATTTGTAATTTAGATGAAGAAAAGAAAAAAGAAAGCCACTATTAAGTTACGTTTTTTTTGCAATGTGAGAGACATTTTTGTAAGGCTCACTGGCTGTTTATTTCAGTTTTACACAAAAAGATATAAGAAACGAAATATAAGATAAATTGAAAAATCAGTAAGAAATAAAACTAACAAAGGAATAGTTAAAAAGAATTAACACAAATCCTCAACCCAATTTTCGGAACTCGATTCATCATCATTCTTCATTTTATTGAGGAACTGGACAGCCACAATGGCCCATTTTTCACTAACAAGCTCAGTGTGTATATATTTTTTGATCAGGAAATAGAAATTAGTTATCACACTTTTATTTCTTACCTGTATAGGTTTGCATGGGTGTGTCTGCTTCACTGTGGTGGGCAGGGTTGTTTTTAATCCACGTAAAGCACTTTTGAGTCGTAATTTAGGGCTTCCGCACACTGTGCGAAGCTTCTGAACCCGACTAGAGCCCGAAAATTTTAGAAAATGACAACTGGCCATTCACCCCTCCACCAGGGCGATTTAATATGTGGACTCCATGCAATGTGAACTACGCAAGCCTGTATTGCATTCTGAGGCATGTTATACAGTATGACTTTTTTCAATCCATGAAGACTTTCTGTGAAGGAAAACACAGATTGTTGCAACAACAGGAAGTGGGTGAAAATAAGAGGAAAATGTCGATATATTAAAAGGCGGGGCTTGCTCTACATCACTTGAATGGACTTTTATTAATTTCTAAAGACAGGGGTTGGCATCTCTGTTTGCATACAAAACACAAAAACCAGCATTTCACAGGCACAGGTAATATTGCACCGCCATATTGTCTGTGTGAGGTAACAACAGAAGCGTCAGTCAGTGTATGCCTACGGCCCCTCCGACCACCATCAAACATTCACACCCAGCCGTACACCAGTGTGAGTGCCACTGGTGAAAAGGTGAGTAAAGTAACTTGCCCAACACATGACTTGGAAATGAATCTGCACACCCTTGGGTTATTGGACGACCTGCTCTTATCTCTGAGCCACGGCTACCCCACTTATATACTGTACCTACTGTATATCTGCAAAAGCAATACTCCTACATCTTTATAGATTGTCCAGAATATGAAAACAAAACAGAAAATAACACAAGGACTGAACGGAGGAGAACACATCTTATACACAAATGATGGCGTTGACCTGATAAAAACGATGTTCTGGGGCTCTCTGGGTAATGGCTATCCCATCTCCTTCTCAATCAGGGTTGATATTGGTTCGTGGGTTAATTTTGGGTTTCACACATGTGCTTCAAATTTAATACATGGCCAGCCTTTGAGATGCAAGGATTTAGGAAGTCAAAGGTTGCTGTGCGACACATAAGATGGCGCGTGACGTGCAACGCGACGCAACGTTGAATTGACATATGTTTAATTTTAAAGCGCCGTTGCAGTGACATCAGAAAGTGCAAACAAGAGCAGAGGAGCGGTAGCTGTTTGAGTGATTTCAGGGTGCGAATAGCAATTCATCAATCAGGGGAAAAAGCTTTTTTTACTTGCTGGTCGGGTGCTACACCGGCACTTCTAAATATAGGCAAGCGTTCACCGGGGTACTATTGTCCTCGCACGATGCCCCACAGCAATCACCAAAAAAACCAAGCACAATTTAAAAAGTCCTTTAATTTGCAGAATAACACCAATCTGTTATTCTGGTTATGTAGTAACTACAGCGATATATATCAAGTAGGATATTTCTAATGTTTAATGTTCACCATAATCCATCAGATATGTCGGCTCACCTGTCAAAGATCTCCAACACACTGGGCTTCATCTTTCCTGGTCTTCCTGATGACCTTTTGGGATATAAAGTCATCAAGCTGAGAACTGACATGCTTTCATTGCCAGAGTTCCACTTGAAAGTATGGACTGAAATCCGGTCTTGTTTTCGCTGTTTTCACTTTGTATGCATCTGTTGTCCATTCATTAGTTGCATCTCTCCTTTCTTTCTTATCCTCAGGTTATCGATGTGATACTAAAAAACTTTTGCCAGTGTTTTTTGGATGCTTCAAAGACACTGCCTCCAAATAAGTGAGCACTCCTTCTTGAAAGATTAAATCAATATTGTTTTACTTGTTTCAACACTACACACAATACACACCTATTTAGTGTTCACATTGTACAGGGTTCACCAACATAGGGCACCAGATAACCCCAAAGGACCTCATGAGTTGCCCATTGGCCTGTTCTACAAATAGCTCACCAAACTTTAAGGAAAAAGTCAACCATTTTTTAGACACAGCATCACATGTCATTCAGTATGTTCCTCACAGTTCATGACATACATTTGAGCACCTGCTAGTTATAAACCCCCAGAATGTTTTGTGTTTCAACGTACTGTATTTTGGTGAATAGAAAAAAACAAAATATCTTATATGGTACTTTACCCTATTTTGGAAATTCGTCCGCATATATATATATATATATATATATATATATACAGTGAACCCCCGCTACTTCGCAGTTCACCTTTCGCGGGTTCAGTGCTTCACGGGTCTAAAAAATATTCGGGGGCATTGTAGTTTCGCCGAGCGGCACAAGGGGGCGCTGAAGCGATTAGACGGCCGGCGTGCGCCGAAGAGGAGAGTGGACGAAGAAGAGCAGGTTCCCCCGGACACGATTGGTGGCGACGTTTCGCGCGGTTCGGACCGTATCAGAGCTCCGGCCGGCGTGCGTGGCAGTTAAACCGTAGATGAGCACCTTCCCCGGGCACGGGCGGTGCCAAACGGCCCCTAAGTTTAACCGAATGGGAGCTGCCGAGGAGGAGGGCATGCTCGCGTCACAGTAAGCCGAAGAGCACCTTCCCCGGGCATGGGCGGAGCGCGAGGCTGTCAGTTATGAATGAATAAATAAATAAATAAATGAAGAATGCCACCTTTCATTTCACTGTCATGATCCGTGCCTGTCATGCCGCGTGTGTTTTTGTTTTTTCAGCTGTGTGGGCGTTCCTCCAGCGATAGTCTCGCGCCATGTCGTCAGCTGCTGCGAGACGCGCTGATTACACTGACTATATTGTGATTATAATAAATATTGTAACGTTGTATAATAAATCAGGCCAATTTGTCCATCAGCGAACGCTTTTATTATTAAGCCAAAAACGGCTGCTGTTGGCCGCAACCACGCCGATCAGAGAGAGAGAGCAACACAACAACAACAACAACATAACGTTCACTCCCCTGCTGCCTTCACAGCCTCCACAGAAAAGAGGAAAACACAGAACCCTTGAACCGTTTACAAAGTCGCTACACTATCTTTGTATCACCACCTTTTTTCCCGTGTCTGCGTTTGGAGAGTCCTGTTCAATCCTCCAGCTCTGCTGGAGGATCATAACATTCACAGGGCACACCGGACGGCGTACCAGCAGGTAAAAGTCGAAGTAATTAAATAAATACAAAAAGAAGTAATTGAATAAATACAAAAATAATGGCTGGGGAATAAAAACACAAGTTTTAATAATAATTTGGGTTTTTTTTTGTTATAACATGAATTTCACTCTCTCTCTCTCTACCCATATATATATATATATATATATATATATATATTTTTTTTTAAAGCATTTTTGAAGGTGTGCCGCTACTTCGCCCCTATATATATATATATATATATATATATATATATATATAGGGGCGAAGTATATATATACAGTGTTTTTTTTTTCTTTCTTTTTTTTTAAGGTGCGACGCTACTTCGCGGATTTTCAGTTTTCGCGGGTGGTCTCGGTCCCCATTAACCGCGATAACCGGGGGTTCACTGTATATATATATATATATATATATATATATATACATATATATATAGTGCTGTCAAGTGATTTTTTTTAACTAATTAATCACAAAAAAATTCCATGATTAATCACACTTTTCAACTACTATTTTTTGCGAAGCTTGTAACAGATATTTACTTGAATAATATCTTGAAATTGATGCAAAATCACCAAATATGAAGTATATTTAATTCAAAGACTGTTAAAATAGATTTCTTTGATTCTTGAATACGGTCTAAATGGAGACATCTTTACAGGCATTTTTCTTCGAAACATTTCTCAAAACTGCCCACAAGCGCCACACTCCAGCAGTGTTAGTGTGTAACGCTGTGTTTTGTTCTGAGACGTGCTTATTATGTACAGCTAATATGGCACAATATTTTCAAAGTATGCAAATGATTTTTGTAGTAAATCAAACTGAGTTAACTGAGTTAAAATATTTAACTGAGTTTAAAACATTTTGGATTAATCACCTGTTAACGCTTTAATTTTAATTATACAGTGAACCCTCGCTACTTCGCGGTTCACCTTTCGCGGGTTCAGTGCTTCGCGGGTCTAAAAAATATTCGGGGGCATTGTAGTTTCGCCGAGCGGCACGACGGGGCGCTGGAGCGGTTAGACGGCCGGCGTGCGCCAAAGAAGAGCATGGGCGAAGAGGAGAGTGGACGAAGAAGAGCACGTTCCCCCCGGGCACGATTTGGGGCGACGTTTCGCACGGTTCGGACCGTACCAGAGCTCCGGCCAGCGTGCGTGGCAGTTAAGCCGAAGAGGAACAACTTCCGCCCGGGCACTAACGGGGTGACATTTCGCTCCGTTCGGAACCGTGCGAGAGCTCCGGAGGAGACCGGCCGGCGTGCGTGGTAGTTTTTTTTTTTTTAAGCATTTTTGAAGGTGCGCCGCTACTTCGCACTTTTTTTTTTTTCAGCATTTTTGAAGGTGCGCCGCTACTTCGCGGATTTTCAGTTTTCGCGGGTGGTCTCGGTCCCCATTAACCGCGATAACCGAGGGTTCACTGTATATCTAATTTTGATATAGCCCAGGACTCAGCCTTCAGCTGCTTATAATAATAGCTTTCTCTGATTCTTGAATACGATCTAAATGGAGACATATTTGCAGGCATTTTTCTTCTGTTTCTCAAAACTGCCAACAAGCACCAAACTCCAGCATTGTTGGTTTGCAGGGCCCAGGGGTAACTCAATGTTTTGTTCCGAGTCTTGCTAAAGATGAACAGCTAATATGGCGCAATATTTGCAAAGTATGCCAATTATTTTTTAAGTAAATCAAACTGAGTTAATTGAGTTAAAATATTTAACACTTTAATTTTTACAGTATATATATATATATATATATATATATCAATCAAATTTTATTTATATATTTATATAGCACTTTTCATACATAAAATGCAGCTCAAGTGCCATTCCACCCACCCAACATAAACACAAGACACATCCACATGCACGCCTGAACTTGCATACACACAGAACACTTGCATTCACACAACCTAATAAACTGTCTTAATAGAAAGACAGAAAGACATGGCAAGGCACAGAGAAACCATATGAGAAATTGAACCCAGGGTAGGTCATCTGCGCTGAGAGGGATGACAGCATCACGGCCACAGGGAGCTCCACCAACACACAGACCCCCGGCCCAGACTGACCGGGGTAGACCCTACACATAGTGCAGAGGGCCCCGGTCCGCCGGGCCTAAGGAGCCTCTAGGATGAAGCCCCCTGTGAGAAGGCCAGCCACACCTCCCAGCGCGGAGGCCCTCATGAGGAAATACTGGAGCTAAAATATATAAAAGAAAATGATAATGCTCAAAGACAAAGAAATTGAAAATTAAAAGACCATAATAGAAAACGACGGAGCTAAAATATATAAGAAAAATGATGATCCTAAAAGACAAAGAAGCTAAAAATTAAAGACAATGATAGTTGATAAAATTACAGTCCTGAATTTAAAGACTAAGATAAATCATTTAAAAGCCAAACTAAAAAGGTGAGTCTTGAGCCTCCTTTTAAAAATATCAACAGTCTCTGCGGACCTGATGTCCTCCGGCAGGCTATTCCTTAGACGAGGACCAGAATGGCTGAATGCAACCTCACCATGTGTTCCAGTCCTCACCCTAGGAATAATTAAAAGGCCGGTGCCAGAGGACCTCAGGGTCCGCGAGGGTTGACACGAGAAAAGTAGGTCAGATAAATAAGATGGCCCAAGACCTTTAAGACATTTAAAAACTTATAGAAATACCTTAGAATCATTCCTGAAACACACGGAGAGCCAATGCAGCGATTTTAAAACTGGTGTAATATGTGCCCGCCCTCTGGTCGTCGTCAGCACCCGTGCGGCTGAATTCTGATGTAGTTGTAGAATGGAAATACTCTTTTTGGGAAGACCAGAGAGCAGGGCATTACAATAATCTAGGCGGCAGGAAATAAAAGCATGCATCAGCACCTCCGTATTAGCCTGAGAGAGAAACGGGCGGACTCTGGCTATATTCTTAAGGTGATAAAAACCAATCTTGGTTACATTTTTAAAATGAGGAATAAAACTGAGCTCAGAGTAAAAAATGACGCCCAGGTTCTTCATACATTGTGAGGGTTTAAAATCTTGTAGTTTTTCCCTCTGACCTTCAGGACCGAAAACTAAAACCTCTGTTTTGTCCTGATTGAGCTGTAGGAAATTCTCTGCCATCCATGACTTTATATCTAAAATGCAATTTAAAAGGGTATCAATAGGCTTTGTATCATCCGGAGACATGGCAATATAGCGTAACTGTGGAAGCTGAGGCCCTGTCTCCTAATGACATCCCCAAGAGGAAGCATGTACAGATTAAAAAGTATTGGGCCTAAAATTGAACCTTGGGGAACCCCACATTTAATTTCATGGGTTTTGGAGGAACAGGTATCCATACTTACGTCTGTCTGTGAGATAGGAATAAAACCAGTTAAAAGCAGTACCAGAGATGCCCACTAGGTTTTTAAGTCTATTTAATAAAATGTGGTTATTTACTGCGTCAAAGCGGCACTTAAATCCAGTAGCACCAAAACTGTGAGTTTTTTTGCATCTGCAAAGCACCTGAAATCATTTAAAATCCTTAAAAGACCTGTCTCTGTACTGTGGTTCATTCTAAAACCAGATTGAAATTTCTCTAAAACATGATTTGAATTTAAAAAATAATTTAACTGTAGAAAAAACATTTTTTCTAAAATCTTACTCAAAAACGTTAAGGTGGATACAGGTCTGTAATTATTTAAAACACTGGGGTCTGAATTGCTCTTCTTCAGAAAGAGCTTCGCCACCGCCGTTTTAAAGGCAGTGGGGAAGACACCCGTCTGAAGAGAGCAATTAACTATATTTAAAATCTGTTCCTCAAAAAATAAATAAAAAGCTTTTAAAAGCGATGTGGGAATTGGATCTAAAAGGCAGGTTGTTTGATTTACCTGGGAGAAAACTCGACCAAGTGTCCTTGCATCAACCAGGGCAAAACTTTCCAGTTTTTCCTTTGGTAAAAATGACTGTCCAGCGTTAATAAAATTTACATTTTGATGAGCTAAAAGACTGGATATTATGTCATCAATTTACTTCTGAAGTGGTCTGCAAAGTCCTCACAGAGATCTGTCGACGTCTGTGACGACTTTTTAAGATCAGAGCTGGTTAAAAGATCAAAGGTGGAGAAGAGATATCTCGGGTTGTTTTTATTAATTGTACTGAGATTTGAGAAGTAAGACATTACTGCCAGTTTGACTGTTTTATTGTAGGATTTGAGTATTTGATAATGAACTGTAAGGTTGCTCTTTCTCCACCTCCTTTCTGCACTCCTGCATTTTCTCTTTGATTTCTTAATTAAATAATTTCTCTACGGGGCTATAGTCTTAATTTTTATGGGGTTTTTTTTAAAAGTGGAGCAACCGAGTCTAATGTTGATTTTAAAACCCTGTTAAAATTATCAACAATAAAATCACAAGGTGCAGGTAAAATGTCAAGCAGGAGTGCTCTTTAAAATCTCAATAAAATTTGCAGCCACCTCAGAAGTTAGGTAGCGTTTCCTCACTGTTCTCACCGGGGCTGCTTGTTGATTAGAACTGGCGATGTTAAACTATACACAGTAGTGGTCTGACACAGCCAGGTCAGCAACAGAGGACACACCAACGGACAGGCCGTAGGTTATGACCAGGTCCAGGGTGTGTCCTCTGTTGTGAGTCGGCTGTGCGAAATGCTGTTTAAAATCAAAATTGTTTAAAAAGGTTTAAAAATTCTCTGGACAGTGGGTCAGAGATATTGTCAACATGCACATTAAAATCGCCGGTTATTAAAATTTTGTTATTAGTGGAATGTAAAATCGATAGGAACTCTGACAACTCACTAATAAAAGAAGTAGAGTGATGAGGAGGTCTATAAAGGACTGCTAAAAACAAAGGCATGGTGTTCAAAGGATAAATACCTGTTAAAAATAGTTTCCTTTGAAATAAGAGAAGTTTTTATAATTGACGCAGTCCCACCTCCTCTTTTACAGTCTCTGATCGAAAATAAAAAATTAAAATTTGGTGGGCAAGCCTCGGTGAGAGCAACTGGAGCATCTTTACCTAGCCATGTCTCAGTTAAAAGAATACCTTCAAGGTTGTTGTCTAAAATCAGGTCGTTTATGATAAAAGTTTTGTTTAAAAGGGAGTGCACGTTCAGCACAGCCAGGTTAATGTTTGTGCTAGACGTGCGCTCATGGTCGCATGGATTTGAAATGTTGACATGGAAAGGATTGTCACTGTTAAAACCACTTTGTTTGTGTGAGGGAGGGGGAAGCGTCTGCCAGTGATGGTTTGAATTGAGAAAATGTCCGATGTGTGTGGCAATGAGAGTGGGGGCCTGTTGGGAGTGCTATTGAAGGGAAATAAGATTGGCCTGTAGGTGGGTGTAGTGAGGTTGTTATTGCAATGGTTTGTGGTAGAGCTTGGAGTGGGAACACAGGCTGAGTGATTTGTCCATAGGAGTCAGCTGGGAGCATGATTGACGACTGCATGATGAATGTTAGCTGCTAAAATCGAGCTACCGAGGAAGCTCGGGTGAAAACCATTTGGTTGGTAAAAGGAACGACAGTTCCAAAATTTGTTAAAATTGTCAATAAAAGCAAAACCGAAATGTCCGCAAGTGTGTATGAGCTATATGTTTAGGCTTAAAAGACGACTGAACCGCTCGCTGCCGTGGGGTAGCGACGGTAAAGTGCCGCTTATCCAGACCGACAGACCGCAAGTTTTTAGCAAGTCGAAGAGGATATTAAAATCTCGCTTGGTTTGCTCCGATTGTCGGCGCACTGTTTTATTCGTCCGCACGTGGACAACGAGCCGGGATACGGATGGTGGAAGAGAGAGAAGAACATCCGGCATGATGTTAGCTATGTCCGTAACTTACGGGATAACAGCGGGTGATAGTACCAATGTAGTGTGTGTGTTTAATGATGCTGTCGCCAACAATGACGATGGTTGGGGAGTGTAGAGGATGTGCCAGGCTGAACCGTGAACTTTGTGGAGAGAATCCCGACGTCGTTGTCCTAAATCGTGCTCCCTAGGCCGGGTGGCAACTGAGGACAGGACTGGTGAGTGGCGCCGATGTTGTGGCCCACTCGTGTGCTGGGAAACTGCGTCCCTGAGCAGCCCCACTCGAGAGCCGGCCGACCGGGCCACGTGTGGACTCCGGCCAAATTCAGCGTGAGCGGCAGGGAATTTGAAGGAGGTCCTGGGACCCCAGCCTTGGGGTCAGATGCAACGGCCGACGTTTTCCGACCGCAGGGGCGCAGCAGTGGCAGGGCAGAAAAGCGATTCTTCATGACCAATTGAGGGCGGGGAGATGGTTCTCTGCTCCTCTGGCTGCGGGATGTCACCTCGACCCAGGTGGTACCATGGAGTGGTGTTGAGCAGGATGGGCCTGGGCAGGTAGCTGGATCCCATCTCACCGTGTCCGTCAGTGGAGCCTCAGTCATACTCGCAGGTGTCATGATTCCGCTGGAATGCCCATCCATAATGACGGCGGAGAGTTATGGGAAACGGGTCGTGAAAGACGAGATGAGGGACTCTTTTCGACTGAGTTCTTCCGTCAGACGATGGACTTCCTCTCTCAGGTCAGAGATTGTTTTATTTGTCTCATCCTGCACCATTATGAACCGGGTCCGGTGACCGGGGCTAGCACCGCGGGCTAGCAGCGGCTAGTCTGAGGCAGGAGTATGCTAGCTGTTTGACAGTTGTTTGACAGTTGGCCGGTTCACCGGTGGGAGCGTGTCCGTAGGTTAAAATTTTAAAACAGTCACTGTATACAAAAAAATTATAAAAAGTAGAAAAAGTATCTCCAAGTCGTAAAAGTAGAAAAAGCTTACAACGATGAGCACTCCTACGAAGGCGAACAACCTCCGCACACCTCAAAGTCATGTTGCTGCATGGCTCTTTTGTTTATGATTGAACAAATAATATGAAACAAAATAGCAGGTTGCTAAAGTTCAGCTATTGTGATCTTTTGTGGCTCCTTGGTGAGGTGTTAAAAAAAATACATTGCCCCTTGAAGGGCCGTCAAAGGGAAACATCCCCGGCAGGGTGTAATGTCGCAGCCTGTCATAATGGACAATCTGGAGCGGGGGCTCATCCTCGAACGGGCTACCAAGCTGATAGGTAACCCCCACCTCGTCATCCCTGTCCATCCGCCGTCGGACCTGGTAGGGCCCTTTCCAGTGAGGGGCCAGTTTTTGTCGGCTCTCTGCTGGAACACTTAGCCACACTAAGTCCCCACCTTGTATGGCTCGTGTCTTAGTCTGGTGTCATAAGTCCCCCACCTTGTATGGCTCGTGTCTTACTCTGGTGTCATAATAGGACTTCTGGCTCTTGCTCGCCACACGATTGTTCTCCCGCATTTTACTGAAAACCGTGTCCAAGCATCTTAGCAGAGAGCTAGCAAAATCCTCTGGCGACCCGGAGCTATACTCACTCAGCGCCGGAGGACCCAACACCATGTCCTGAGGGGTCCTGGCCTCTCTGCCATGTATGAGGAAGTACGGTGTGAACCTGGTACTGGAATGCACGCTGGTATTGTACGCCAACACGATTTGGGACAGGAAAGAGTCGCACTCCCCCTCGCAGCATAGTAGAAATTTGCCAGTTGATCAATCAAAGTGCGGTTGAACCTCTCGACCATTGCGTCCGACTTTAGATTGTAGGCCGTGGTGTGTGTCTTCTTCACGCCCAACTTCCTACATAAATCCCATACAATGTCCGATTCAAATTGCCTGCCCATGTCTGTGTGCAGGGTTTCCATCACTCCATGTTCCAGTGTATAGTTCCTAAAGAGGTGCTCAGAGACAGTTGTGGCCCGTTCATCCTGCATGGCATATAAATTGACAAACTTGGAAAAATAGTCCTCAACTTTGGCATGCGTAACACTGGTCGCACCATTCTCAAATGTCTCTCTGTATGCCTGGCCAAAAACACACACTCCGGGCACGTTCTAGGACCCGTTCATAGGCCAGATGAGCCGTGAGAGGGCCCCCGTGCAGGTGTCGGAGGAGCTCTGGGACCAGAATAGCAGGGACAACAATCTGAGTAATCTGTTGCCCCTGCGGCTGCCGAAGCACTCTGCATACCAGTCCAGCCATCAGGGACAGCCGGTGGAAATCATACCACAGTATCCTCAGACTCCAATTAGCACCCTCGCATCTCCCTCTGACAAGGTCTTTCGCCAGCCTCCAGCCAGGACAGAACCCGTCCAAGGTCCTCGCCTCGTTCCTGGAGCTCCCTGATGGAAGACCCACCATGCGACAAGGTGTAGATCAGGGCCCTGTCTTTAGGAAGCAGCGGATGTGAAGTCCGCCAGCCGGGACCGAAATCGAGTCTGGACGCTGGGACAGCATCACTGTCCAGGGAGACCTGGGTCTCCGAATCTGCCTGAGCAATACGAGCACTGCAAGGGGTGTCAACAGCACACACGGCCCTTGGGCCTCTGACTCCCTCTGTCTGGGTACCTGCATCTGTCCACGTCGGGAAATCACAGACCGCCGGCCCTGAGTCTGGTCGGCGAGATAAAGCGTCTGCGTTGGTGTGGGAGACCCAGTTGTAAGGTTCCAACTCCAAGGCCCAGCGCCCTGTGGTGTCGTTCTCAATGGCCAATTGCCATAGCCCCACCAGCGGCCGATGATCTGTCACAATAGTGAATGCAAGAAGGCCCCGGTAATGCCAAAAATTGCGTACGGCCCATACTAACTCCCGGTCATATGTAGACCATTTTCACTCTGCCTTCGTGAGAGCCCCACTAGCGTAGGCGATCACTTTCTCCTCGCCGCCCACTCCCTGTGCTAACACTGCACCTACAGCAACGAGGGATGCGTCTGTGTACAACCTGAATGGCTGGACAAAGTCCGGGTGGCATACAATGGGCTCAGAACAGAGGGTATTCCGCAAAAACTCAACCGCCTTTTGGCAGTCCGCTGTACAATGAAATGGCACCTCCTTTTCCGTGAGGCCAGTGAGTGGGGTGGCACACTTTGCAAAGTCCTTTACAAATCTCCTGTAATATGATCAGAGCCCCAGGATTGCCTGCATCTTCGCGGCGGACCGTGGGACAGGCCATGCTTTCACCTTTTCCGTGTTCGGGGATCAGGGCTGAGTCCCGCAGCAGAAATCACATGGCGCAAAAAAAAAACACATAGTCCCAGGCTAGCTGGCATTTGCGGGCGTTCAGGCGCAGCCCCGCCACGCCAATTCGGGTAAAGACCTACCCCAGTGCAACGAGGTGTTCCTCGAACGACTTAGTGTAAAGGAGAACATCGTCCAAATAGATCATGCAGACATGCCACGGCAGCACCATCTTCATGACTCTCTGGAAGGTCGCCGCCGCATTAGTAAGGCCCATGGGCATGGATTGGAACTGGTAGAGGCCCTGGCCCGTGGCGAACGCTGTTTTCTCACGGTCCTCTGGTGAAACCTCCACCTGCCAGTAGCCGTCTGAAAAATCTAGAGTGCTGAACCAGGTGGCCCCTGTGAGGGCGTCCAACGTGTCGTCCACCCGTGGTCACGGCTGAGAGTCTTTTATGGTCACAGAGTTGAGAGCCCTGTAGTCCACGCAGAACCTCCAGGTGTTATCTTTTTTCCTCACGAGCACCACAGTAGATGACCATGGGCTACAGCTCTCCTCAATGATGCCGTCGTCCAACAGGCGGTGTACCTGTCTCCCCATCTCCTTCCTTTCCCAGGAGACGTACGGTAGGCCCGCTTCTTTATCGGAGGATGATCGCCCATGTGGATGCGGTGTTGGATTTGGTTGCGGACCTAGTTCCCTCTCGGTCGGTCCGGAACAGCCCCTTGTGTTTCTCGAGTAAATGTTGCTCAGTATACAACATACTGTTGAGCACCCTAGCTACCGTGCACCCATTCTCCACTGGCGCCGCAGTTCGTGTAATGGCCAGTCCAAGGGTGTCCAGGAACGCTGACTCAACGCAGCCTAGATAGGGTCCCTTCGGAGCATAGCATTGGATGGTAGGCCCACCTTAACAGGGACCAACATTTCGATGCAGGGTGGAACTGTTGTATCAAAAGACACAGATATTACAACTAGTGCTGTCAAGTGACTATTTTTTTTTAACAAATTAAATACCAAAAAAATCCATGATTAATCACGATTAATCACATTTTTCAACTACTATTATTTGCGACGCTTGAAACAGATATTTACTTGAATAATATCTTGGAATTGATGCAAAATCACCAAATATGAAGTATATTTACTTCAAAGACTGTTCTAATAGAGTTCTTTGATTCTTAAATACAATCTAAATGGAGACATCCTTACAGGCATTTCTCTCCGAAACATTTCTCAAAACTGCCCACAAGCGCCACACTCCAGCAGTGTTGGTTTGCAAGGCCCAGTGGTAATTTGAACGTTTTGTTTTGTCCTAGACGTGCTAAAGATGTACACCTAATATGGCACAATATTTGCAAAGTATGCAAATTATTTTTTAAGTAAACCAAACTGAGTTAACAGATTTAAAATATTTAACTGAGTTAAAAAAATTTGGACTAATCACCTGAGTTAACGCTTTAATTTTGACAGTTATACTTACAACATTCAGGTATGAAATCAGTGGCGCGCATAAGAGGAATATCCAAATCACTGATATGGAGCAAACCACGACCAACGTCCATAACAGCACGAATTCGTAACATGAAATCAAAACCCAACAAAATCTTCTGTGTGGACCCCCCGCACTACATGAACAATTGGCTGCCAGGCTCTGCCCCCCGTCTGTAAAGGAAGAGTACCTAATGTGTCCAACAATTGTCCCCCCACTGCACGTGCAACAGTGTATTGTTGACTCAACACCTCATCACGAAGCACTGGCAGAGACATTCTGAATGCCTCCGAGATCAGCGAAATGTTAGAACCAGAGTCAATCAGAACAGTTACATCAACGCCCCCCACCAGTCCTTATACATAAGCGGTTGGTTTCGACTCACCTACGTCGCATGAGTCTTCCAGGGAGGCAGGAGCCCCTGCCCCCTCACAGTCCTTTTGACCCTGCGTCGGCGTAACTGACATCTGGGTCCCGATGACAGTTAGCTGATGTTTCCCGACTCCTGACTACGTGGGAATGGAGATGGTGATCAGCGATGAGGTGATAGAAATCTCACACCGCGCCTTGACTGTCGATCCTCTGCAGTGTACGGGACCCGTGAACCTGGCGCGATGAGAAGTCTGTGTTGGCGTCCCAGTCCCCACGCTCTCTTGGAGACCATCCTCTGGTGACGCCTCCTCCCTGAGGCCCACGTTGGGGAGAACGGCCCCTCACACACTCGTCTCTCCTGACGTCGCCGCTGGTCGACCTGCAGCCAAACTCCCCGCAATCTCAGCAGCAGGTGCGTCGCTGACCTCCACGCAGCCTCAGGTCCTTTAGACGCTCTCGGCCTAAAGGGGAGCCACTTCGGCCACTCTCGCTTCCCTGCTGGCATGTTCTCAGCTCACTCAGCTCCGTCTGTATGTTGTCCATCTTCATTTTGAGCTTCTCCACCACACGGATGAGACCCTCCGAGGCGCCAGCCATACCATCACCGGCTGGGACCTGCGGCGTCCCAATCATAGCTACCACGGTAGGATGCGGGAGTGGGTTTGCGGGTCCACCCAACGGGCAGGTCTTCAGTGCATACCTAGCACACTCACAGCGGCTAGCAACAGTCATCGCCTCCTCGATGTCCGTTGCCCCCTGCCCGTGACACTTGGCTTGGAGGGGAGGATCGATGCCCGCCAGGAAACACCGAAACTTCTCCCCCTCTATCGCAGGCTTGTCATAACTTGGAAACGCCTCAGCCTCAAGTCTGGTTATGTCAGCAGCATACACCTCCAAACTTTCGTGCTGAGATGCACGTCTGAAAGTCCAACAGCAATTGCTTCTAACCAAACGCTCCTTGCAGCTTCTCTTTCATCCGCTCATCGTCACATTGTACATCCGCAGGAAAACTGTCCCACAGCAGGAAGGCTGCGCCATCCAGCCTGGTGGGGAGAATATTGACAAGAGTCTCTCTGTAGCCCGTGATGCGCACCCCCGCTGTCTGCGCGCGCACCGCAGCTTCAAACAGCTTAATCCACGTAGCGAACGGCTTCTGACCATCACCACTAAACGGTGGCGGCAGCTCCACTTTAACTTTAAAGTCACTCACAGAACCGTTCCTCATAGAAGGGTAATGGATAGCTTCGTCTTCCACTCTCAACGTATCCTCCAATTTCCCGCGGGAGAACATCTCCGTCATCGCACCCAACGTTCAAAATTTTCCAAGAGATTCAAAATACAAAGCACTAACACTCCAGTTATCGCTGCCACCAATGTAACGTCCGAGTTTTGGGGCTTTCTAAGTTCCCGTCAACAATAATACGAACTTAGGAACAACATGGGAGCGCCGCCCGTTTATTCAATCGGGAACAGTTTAACACAATAACACACACTTCTCTTTGCCGCACTGCTCTGACGTCATCGCGAACCAGTCATTACAAACAGAGATTAGAGCACATGAACCACTCCTAAGCCTACAATATTCACTTAATTAATAGGAAGTTTGAACTCAATAGTCGCTGTTTGCAAACTGGTGTTTGCACCTCCTCATTTATTTGTAATTTTTTTGTTCTAATTTATTTACAACTTTGCTACAGTAATACACCTGCTTTTAGTTGTTTCATATTTTACATTTTAGTTTAAAGATGTTTATAACTGTTGTTGCTTTCGAGGTTTTTTTATTTTCTTCTCTTTTTGTAAAGGAGTCAAGTGACTAATGCACCTGCTCTTTTATTTATTTTTTGTTTAAAATAAGTTTAATATTTTGCTGCTGCATACATTGAAGTGGGAAATACAACGTTAAATATCTGAATTATTATATGAATCCAATGGTGTCATAGTGGGTTAACCAAAGTCTTCCCAAACAGTGCTATTTGAGTCATCTGGTTAAAATTTTTCTAGTCTCAATATCGCAATGTACATTGCAACCTCCACGAAAATCGCAATATCATTTTTTTCCAATATCGTGCAGCCCTAATATATATGTATATAGAATCAGAATCAGAAATCCCTTTGTCATTGTACTCAAGTGCGCAACGAGATTAGAGAGCTCCCCTCTCCAGTGCAATACAACAATAATTCAGATAAATATATAAATTAGATAAATAAGAGAATAGTTAGTGCAATGGAAAATAATACTGAATAGGATATATAAAAACACGTTGCTGTTCTGCAAGGTAAGGGTGGTTGTGTGTGTGTGTGTGAGAGAGTTTAGAATGGAGATGGCTCTTGGAAAGAAACTGTTTCTCAGTCTATTGGTCTTTGCTTTGATGCACCTGTAGCGCCTGCCAGAGGGCATCAGGTCGAACAGGTGTGAGTTTGGGTGGGTATTGTCTTTGACGATATTGAGAGCCCTGCTGAGGTAATAATCCTACATGCGACGGGCGGTGTAGATGTCCGACAGTGAGGGGGGAGGGCAGCCAATAATCCTTTGCGCTGTTTTGACCGTCCTCGGGAGCCTCACTCTGTCCGCCTCAGTGCAGCCGCTGTACCAGGTGGAGACACAGTACGTCAGCAGGCTCTCGATGGACGAGTGGTAGAAGGCCAGCAGCAGCTTCCTGTCCAGGTTGAATTTCCTGAGGACTCTCAGGAAGTGCAGACGCTGGTGGACCTTCTTTACCACTGCTATGGTGTTGTGTGTCCAAGAAAGGTCATCGGAGATCTGTACTCCCAGGAACTTGAACGTGTGGACCCTCTCCACACACACGTCTTCGATGCAGAGGCGGGGCGGCACCGTCTTGTTCCTCCTGAAGTCGATGACGATCTCCTTTGTTTTTGCAATGTTGAGTTGCAGTCTGTTGTCCTCGCACCAAGCCGTCAGTCTCTGGACCTCCTCTCTGTAGGCTGTCTTGTCACCTTCCGAGATCAGACCGACCACTGTCGTATCGTCAGCAAACTTGACAATGGTGTTGTTACCGTGGGCCGGGCTGCAGTCGTAGGTATATATATATATATATATATATATATATATATATATGTATATATATATATATATATATATATGTGTATATATATGTATATATGTGTATATATATGTATATATGTGTATATAAATGTATATATGTGTATATATATGTATATATGTATATATATATATATATATATATGTATATATGTGTATATATATGTATATATGTGTATATATATGCATATATGTGTATATATATGCATATATATGTATATATATGTATATATATGCATATATATGTATATATATGCATATATATATATATATATGTATATATATGCATATATATATGTATATATATGCATATGTATATATATGCATATGTATATGTATATATACATATATGTATATATATATATGTATATTTATGTATATGTATATATATATATATATATGTATATATATATATGTATATGTATGTATATATATATATATATATGTATATATATATGTATATGTATATATATTTATATATAAAACAAACATCAGGTAACTGTCATTGGGACCCAGATGTCAGTTACGCCGACGCGGGGTCAAAAGGACTGTGAGGGGGCAGGGGCTCCTGCCTCCCTGGAAGACTCATGCGACGTAGGTGAGTCTAAACCAACCGCCTATGTATAAGGACTGGTGGGGGGCGTTGATGTAACTGTTCGTGTATATATATATATATATATATATATATATATATATATATATATATATATTTAAGCCCACATATGTATGTATGTACGTACCTACTGTATGTATATAGTCAATTTATATATATATATATTTATTTATATATATTTATTTATAAAGGGTCTCTGAGCCGTCCTCGGTCTAGACCCAAGTCCCTCTATCCGTTTGTCATGGGCACAAAGCACCGGACAACTAAATATGTTGGTGAATCCTGACATAAAACATTGCATGAAACAAGTGTTGAAAATATTGCGCTTTAATTCCAATTATTTTCTGCAATCACCTTCTGTCTCTCTCTTCAGGCAGATAATGTGGGCTTCCAGGTTTTTGTGTGTATTAGTTTGTAACACACAGTTTCTCTCCAGCCTTCTAAACAGACTTTGGCATTTGCTTCAGAACCAGGTATGCAAAATGTCTGTTTGTCTCCTCTTGAGAAAACAATTAATCATTTTAGTGTCAAATCAAACTCATGAAAAGTGTAAATCGAACTCACGTAAAGTGTTGCACTTTGTGTTTCATACCTTTGCTTTATAGACTAGACTTGACTAGACTAGTTTGTTAGATGAGACTTGAGCAATGCAATTGATGATGGTACACAGAAGTGATTGTGGCAGCATACCGAATGTACCTTTTTTAACCGGCGGCACTATTTGTTTGTTGGATTTAAAAAGAAAAAAAAAAAACTAACATAAATATAATACATTTATATGTTCATTTTCACCCTTTAAAAATATATCCCAAATAAGGAAATAAAGTGTTTGCTAAGTGATAGTCTCAACAAATTACTTTTATTGGCATAGCTTAAATTAAATATATGCGTCGTGTAAAATAAGTGTATTTGTGTTAGTTTTTGTTTCACTTTGTAGACATAATTTTACACGTGGAAAAAAAAATCCCAATTCGTACCACTTTTGGGGAAATAAAATGTATATAAATTGCTGCATTTTACACACCAAAGTTAATCTATATTTTAATACAATTGCATTCAGAAACTCATGTTATCGCTGTTATGTAATCCTGTGTAAACAGTTGTATTAGATTCCAAGTGTCACTTGTTCAATAAGATTTCCTGTGTCTAAAGGGGCCCGTGTTGAGTGACCCACACATGCTCGGTCTCGCAGCTTTTGTGGTCCACCTACTTGCCTCTATGTCCCGAAGTCGTGTTGTGCAACTGATTTCACTGACGGAGCCTAACCCAGTATCTGTGTCAGAGGCTCTTAGCTCAGCATTGGTCTGCAACACTCACACTCGCATGCACTTTTGTGTCAGGTGAATTATGATAGCAATTAAGTGCTGTACCTTCTGGACTATAAGCCACTCCTTTTTTTCCCGTGCTTTAAACCCTGCGGTTTTAAATGTTTTACTGACCAGTTCATCTGACAATCGGTTTACAATGAAACTGTCTGCATACTAAATATTCTTATCAACCATTTGTGTAATTCTGTGAAAAGCTTAGATGCTGAAATATTTTCCCAAAACCGCATACTAAGAGTTAAGCATAAGAGTAACACAGGAGAAACTATTGCTCAGGTCTGCCAGTGCATCCCAACAAGGATAATTGTCAAAATTCAGTATTACCAACGGCTTTCGAAATGCTGCAGTCATGTGAAGAAGAGGCGAGTTCTAGTTTATTGGCCATTTTGCCTCTTGATAAGTGACAATGACGGTGACCATAAAATAAGTGAGTGAAGGAATTTTGGGGGCTTTTGAGTTATGACACTGAAGAAGAGGGCTTTGCTGTTTTGCCCCATAGAATAATAGTTGACGGGGTGCGGGGTTGGGGTGGACGGTTGCGGGTGTGATGGCCAGGACCGGCCCAGAAATATACTGGCTGTTTGCATATTTTCCGGAAATTCCTGATGGCCACCCTTCCCCTGCTCACACTAAACCCTATGGTTCTCATGGAAGTATAAAGGTTACAAGCGTACGAATCTTACATCATCAACTTACGCATCAAATATGGCCCTGGTTGTCGGTTTGTCAATTTTACTGCTTTAAATAAAAACTTCACTAAACGTAAAGTAAAAACCTGAGCTCATGCATCCAGTCGATGGCAGCTAAGGCTCCATCATTTGTACTACTTGCGTCTCCGGCATGATCAGCGGTGCATACGTAGACGTTTGCTAAGTATTACAAATACAGTGGGACAAAATGTGTTGGGTACTTAAAAAAAATATCTGTGACTTTCATTCATCGATGGACATTAAACCAATAGAAATTATACTTTGTACATATTTATTAACTATGTAATAATTAGTAATTAATTTACTCTTGAAAAGACATTTTCGCAAAGCAGGCAGAAGAATTCCACCTGATACATGATTGTGGGCTCAGCCAAAGTGTGGAACAAGGGTGCAAAGGGCTGGGGCGACAGACCACTTTGAAGAATTGGGTCACCCGACATATTCGCAGCCTCGACGGGAATGTACGATTGAGGGCTACACTGGTGGAAGTCTGGATCATGGGATTAGGCCCGCTTGCTTCCTGACACGGAAAGGAATTTTTCCATGATTGGGTGATGTCATTACATTGGTGTGTGGAATCTGCTGCGTTCAAGTGCGCCACGCAAAATCGACAACTCTTCTACTCCCGCACAGTCACAAATTAGAATCACATGCTTCGTAACCAAAACATGGCACTGTTTGAATTTACGTGAATCTGTGCGTGGTAGTACCGACCCAAATTGACATAGCGTTTTCGGGACCTATCCGTATCTGTTTGACCCCTGTGGTTACTAATGCATAGTGGCTAATTTAAACACATATTTGTTTTTATTGCTAAATTTAGCTGTTACAGTGAAAGTTAGCAGTGCGCTTTGTAGTCCAGAAATTACGGTATATGGTCCAAAAAACTTACATCACGCATAGTTTGCCTGTCATTATGTTTGCATGTCAAATTCAGTCTCTTAATTGCACAGGTTCTGTGTGGCTGCCATGTGCTATGGGATCTGTACAGCGGACTCGTTGCCTCAACAGCATAACTTGACTCCCAACTGTCTTTACAAGAAGGTATGTTTCCATCGTCTTTCTTCCATCATTTTGTACATTTAATAGCGTCTGTACAAATTGAACTAATAGTGCTTGATGGTAAAAGCCATCTTATAGTCAACACAGGTTCTTGCTTGATGTTTTGAGTGGGAGAGGGGTAAAATCATCTTCAGTGGGCCCAACAGGGACAACTGGTGTGCCAAGTGTGCCCCCGTTTTCCGTGCTCAGCTGTTACAGCTAACTCGCCAATGCTGTTACATCTATCTCCGAAGCTGGTTGCTGGTCAGTTCACCAGACTCTAAAAAGAACTTCACTATCTGTCAAAAGGCCTGTCCTTTAGCCCACATTCTATTCAGGAGCCTGATTGTGGTCATAGCAACAAACTGTAGTTTGCACTACGACAGGGCACACCTTTGTACTGATCAGAATCAGAATCAGAAATCCCTTTATTGTCATTGTACAGTGTGCAACGAGATTAGAGAGCTCCCCTCTCCAGTGCAATACAGCAATAATTTAATCAAATATATAAATTTGATAAATAAAAAAATAAATAATGAGATGGAAAATAATACAAAATTGGATAACACATTACATTGCTGTTCTGCAAGGTAAGGGTGGTTGTGTGTGTGTGTGAAAGTTCAGAATGGTGATGGCTCTCGGAAAGAAACTGATTTTCAGCCTATTCGTCTTTGATTTGATGCACCTGTAGCGCCTGCCAGAGGGCTACAGGTCAAACAGGTGTGAGTTCGGGTGAGTATTGCCTTTGACGATAGTGAGAGCTCTGCTGAGGCACCGGGTGGTGTAGATGTCCGACAGGGAGGGGAGAGGGCAGCCTATAATCCTCTGCACCGTTTTGACTGTCCTCTGGAGCCTCACTCGGTCTGCCTCAGTGCAGCTGCTGTACCAGGTGGAGACACAGTAGGTCAGCAGGCTCTCGATGGACGAGTGGTAGAAGGCCAGCAGCAGCTTCTTGTGCAGGTTGACTTTCCTGAGGACCCTCAGGAAATGTAGACGCTGGAGGACCTTCTTTACCACTGCTGTGGTGTTGTGTGTCCAGGAGAGGTCATCGGAGATCTGTACTCCCAGGAACTTGAATGTGTGGACTTTCTCCACACATTCACCTCTGATGTAGAGGGGGGGTAGCACAGTCTTGTTCCTCCTAAAGTCGATGATGATCTCCTTTGTTTTTGCAATGTTGAGTTGCAGTCTTGTTGTCCTCTCACCAAGCCGTTAGTCTCTGGACCTCCTCCCTGTAGGCTGCCTCGTCACCTTTCGAGATCAGAACGACCACTGTCATATCGTCAGCAAATTTGACAACTGTGTTGTTACCGTGGGCCGGGCTGCAGTCATAGGTGTAGAGGCCGTATAGGAGAGGGCTCAGCACGCATCCTTGAGGGGAACTGATGCTCAGCGTTCGGGTGGAGGATGTGTAGGGGCCGAGCAACACAGTCTGGGGTCTGTTGGTCAGAAAGTCCTTAATCCAGATGATGAAGATATTCATAGCAATTACCTTATTTTCTTGACGATAAGCCGCTACTTTTTCCCCTACATTGTGAACCATGAGGCTTAAATAAAGGTGCGGCTATTCTGTTGATTTTTCTTCCACCGCTAGGGGCGCTCTAACTAGAACTAGATATCTGGGGTTGGCGACCCAAAATATTGAAATAACTCTATGGGACCAAAAAAACAAATATGTCTGGAGCCGCAAAAAAAAAAAAAAACCCTGATATAAGCCTTATAATGAAGGTAACTATGTTAGTCTACGATCAAAATGACTAAGTTCGCTACAAATACATAATTTCTTCCAGTTCCGGCGCCGTGCACTTCCAGTTCCGGCACCGCACGAGTGGCTGCCTGTTTCAGCAGCTCAGGCTCGCCGTTGAGTCTTTTTCGTGTGTTTTTACCTTTACCCTGTTTTATTTATTTCACCTCATCGCAGCAACATTTCCGAACTAAAGTCTTTCTCGATGCACTTGATCCACTTTCCCGTGTTGTCATCTCATGTCACCTTCCACGCCACGGTCTAAAACATTTTGCTTTCCCAATAGCAACACTTGGGTCTCGTTAGCCCATTGATTATATAGACCTGTGGCTAATTGACACCACACTGCACCCAAGTGGTGGGAGGTTTAAATGCAATGTTCCGGCACTGCGCGAGCGGCTGCCTGTTTCAGCAGCTCGGGCTCACTGTTTTGGCTTTTTTCGTGTTTTTCCCTTTACCCTGTTTTATTTATTTCACCTCATCGCAGCAATGGACATCCAACTTGCGGCGGTTTTATTGCTGCTGCGGGCTGTTTTGTGCGTGACCGTGTCTGGAGACATAACTCGGAGCTATGGATCGATCGTGTACACAAGAGATCAGCTGTTAGCACTCCGTGCTTACCCCGCGCCGGCTCCCAGAGCGAGACCCGATATCCCCTGCGAGCTGAGGAGGAAGAGACGGGAAAGTCGTGCGGGGGCTAAACGCCCGGCAAAGAGGAGACGATACCACCCCGTCCTCCCGTCCGTTATTATGGGGAAGGTTAGATCCCTTCCCAATAAAATGGACGAGTTGACAGCGCTAACCCGCCACGAAAGAAACTTCCGGGAGGCTAGCTTGCTGATGGCGTGCCTGGACGGAAGACGCCTGACCTGAAACAACAACTCGCCACGCCCCCGAGCCCGAACCATCACAGTTTGTTTCATATTAGTAAATATTTTGAGTGAAAACTTAGGGACTGAATTGCAAACTGTCATGGCTCCTCCCCTCCTCCTTCGGCAGGCAGGCAGGTGAGGGTCCTCACCCAGCATATATAGGTGTGCTCTCACCAGGATTATATGGGCCGAAGCAGCGACCACTGCGAGGTCCCTATTGTTTCTGTTGGAATTATTTTTCTTTTTCTGGAAACACATCAGGCCTGGCAAAATTTTGCTCACTAGCACCCCCTAGATACTTTCAAAGAAGCAGCCTCGGATTTATATTTCACCTAGCTCTTTGAAAGATTTGATGGAGTAGGTAGAAGGCCAAGATCTACAAATAAGTCTGTTGGAGCCAAATGCTAAATTGCACAAGAAATCAGCTATTTTTAATTCACTTCAAAGTTTGATGTGGCTTTGACAACTAAAGCTGCTCTAACTTTAACTACACAATAATTTCTCGTAAAAGTTTCTCACATTTGATGATAGTACAGGCCTAAAGACATCTACGAACTGATTTTTCACCGTAGTGGTAACGCCACTACCGGCTAAAGGTAGTAAATGGTTAAAAAATGGTTAATTTTTTCTCCAAACAGGTTAAAAAGATCTACCTCATATTAGCTCAGAAGAGTATTCAGGCCTTCACAAATTTGAAAGACAAAATTTGTGAAAAGCTGTGGCTGTGGCAACACAGTTCGTCAATAAAACAAAACTGATTTTGCCGGACTAAATGAGCAAAAACAGACCTTGTAAAGTCATCAATGTTTTATTCGTTGACTGTGCGAACTTTAAAAGATGGCTCGCTGCCCCCCCCCCCAAAAATGTTAAAAAAGCATCCCCATACAAAGAAGTCTTTTGGAGCCATATTCAAAACTAAAAAGGAAGTCCACCATTATGAATTTACCGTATTTTCGCAGTCATAAGGCGCACTTAAAAGTCCCAAATCTTCCCCTAAACCAGTGGTGGCCAACCCGCAGCTCTCGAGCCGCATGCGGCTCTTTGGCTGATTTCATGCGGCTCTTTAAGCGATATTCTGGCGTAAGGCGTAAGTGTAAACCATGGTCAAACACACCGTAACAACCCCCCCTCAAGAGATTAATTTACCCGACCGCTAGATTCACGAGATCCACCAACTTCAGCAAATACCGCACTATCGCCACATACGGCCCTGTACGGAGCCACTGTCCGACCGCAAACGGCACTATTAGCCACAAATAATGCTCAGAACTGCACCAAACTTCATCAATAGTACACACAGGGTCCCAGCACGTAGTCCGAGCCGTCAAACAGCTGCTAGTTTAGCCTGTTACCTGCACTCTGGGATCCACTCGTCGGGGCTTCAGGAGCTTTCACATGACAAGCTTAAAAAATGCTTGGCTGGCGCTGCCATTCATTTACACTAGGTGGCGCGCTGACCGGGTGAGCCAGTTTGAATTGAAAAGAAGAAGAAGAATAACGTCTGATGTGATGTCAAACGCGCGAGATTATTTGAGTTGTAAATAATTTGTTTCAAGTTCGCTCTCAAAATGGCAGGGAAAAAATGCACAGCCAAACGAAAATATGAAGAAGAGAACAGGACATTTTTAACAGAGTGGGAGAATTTATATTTTTTTGTTGAACGTAATGGCAAGCCATTCTGCCTTATATGTCAGGCATCATTGGCGCATTTCAAAGCTTCAAATCTTCAGCGCCACTTCAACTCAATCCATCCTTACATCGACCAGGAATTTCCAAAAGGGACTGAACTTCGCAAGCAGAGGTTGGTCACTTTGAAAAGTCAGGCAGAAAAGCAGATGCAGTTTTTCAAAAAATTAACAAAACACTCAGAAACCATAACGCTTGCTTCATATCAACTGGCTTGGAACATCGCACAGGCTAAAAAGCCATACAGTGAAGGGGACTTCATAAAAAAATGCCTTAATGACGCTGTTGAAATCTTGTCTCCTGAAGACAACAAACTAAAACGAAGCATATCAGATGTCCAACTCTCACGCCACACTGTTGAACGCAGAATATCGGACATTAACACTGCTATTGAATCACAGTTGCACTCTGACCTTCAAGCATGTGAGTATTTTAGTGTGGCATTGGATGAGAGCTGTGACATACAAGACAAGCCTCAGTTAGCAATTTTTGCACGGTCTGTGTCAAACGAATGTATGATCAAAGAAGAATTCCTTGATATTGTGCCATTAAAAGACAGAACCCGTGGCAGAGATGTGAAAGAAACGATGATGGCTGCATTTGCAAAAGCGAACCTGCCCATAGCAAAACTAACTGCAATAGCCACGGATGGAGCGCCGGCCATGATCGGATCCGTGAACGGGCTTGTGTGGCTATGTAATACTGATCAAACATTTCCCGACTTTTGGAATTTCCATTGCATCATCCACAGGGAGCAACTCGTGTCTAAATCATTGAATTCAGACAACGTCATGAAGCCTGTGATGGAAATCGTGAACTTCATCCGCACACACGCGCTTAACCACAGGCAATTCAGGAGTCTCAACGCTGAGCTGGACCAAGGGCTTCCAGGTGACCTGCCGCTGCACTGCACTGTGAGGTGGCTGTCAAAAGGCAAAGTGCTCTCTCGCTTCTTTGAGCTTTTGGATGCCGTAAAACTGTTCATGGAAGAGAAGGGCAAGGACTATCCCGAGCTCTCGGACCTCGAGTGGATCTGGCATTTTTGGTCGACATGCTGTGTCACTTGGACAGACTGAACCTGACCCTGCAAGGCAAGTTAAAAATGCTGCCTGACCTCGTGCAATGTGTGTTTGCGTTTATCAACAAACTGAAACTGTTCAAGACGTAAATTCAAAAGAAAGATTTAACGCATTTTCCCACTCTGCTAAAAGCCAGTGAACATGTCACCAGTGCCGCCCTGAAAAAGAAAAGAGACAGATATGCAACGCTGATTGAAAACTTGCACGAAAGCTTTGTGACCCGGTTCCGTGATCTACAACTGAAAAGACCACAGATTACGTTCCTTGTCGACCCATTTAATGCGGAGATGGACTGTTTGAAAATCCCGCTCGTCACAGATGAGGCTGCGGCGGAGTTGGAGATGATCGATCTTTGTGAGGAGGATCAACTGAAAGCTGTTTTCAGGGAAGGGACCATTGAGTTCTGGAAACGTGTGCCAATGGAAAAATACCCCAACATCAAACGGGCTGTGCTAAAGATCCTGTCCATGTTTGGGTCAACGTACGTCTGCGAGTCTGTGTTTTCCACCCTGAAACATGTGAAATCAAAGCATCGATCTGTTTTGACTGACACTCATGTGAAAGAGTTGCTTCGAGTGGCAACAACGGAATACAAGCCAGATTTGAGGAGGATTGTTCAGGACAAGGAATGCCAGAAGTCCCACTAAGCAGCATAGTAAGAGAAAAATGTCATTGAAAATTGTTATATTTTTGTTTGTGGACTTGCTTGAACTGAGAGTTTATGTGTGTGTGAGACAGTGCACACAATGTTAACTGTTGAAAAAAATAACTGTCATTATCTTGCTGTGGGTCATTTTCAATAAATCTGGCTGAGCAGAGGCCTGTGTGTGTCTCTCTCTGTGTGTGCGCGCACACACACATGATGCATGGAATGATGTTCATGTGTGCCCATGTATGATGTGGCTCTTTGCAGTAACACAGTAAAAAAAGTGGCTCTTAGTCTCTGACTGGTTGGCCACCCCTGCCCTAAACTAACACAGCGCCTTGTAAGGCGACTGCGCTCATTATATGGACAAAGTATCACTCGCGACCATCAACCCTTTTACTCATTGGGCTGTTCGGAGTACATGTTAGCACACCCTGCTAGACAAAGTGTGAGTCATCTATGCTTCAAAGTGACCATGACTATACATTATGTGACTATGGTGTTTGGGTGATGGTGTGGGAGAAAGCTGGACAAAAGGGCAGCTGTCCACAATGTTGTAGTCTGTCTTATCATTTATGTTATTGCAAGCAAGAAACGTCCCAGGTTTAGACAACAGACAAAAAGCCCAAAGATAACAGCAAATCTCTCTAAACAGCCATGTGATTTGGCTGAGTCTGAGTGGCTCCCAGAAGGCATTGCTCTAATGGCTCCCAAGAAGCCATTGCTATATCATTTTGTGTTATTTTTATTTCTTTTTGGTATATTGATGGCATGAGAGATACATGTTTTGTGTTAATCTTATTTCTTTGTTTCATTGTTTGCTTGTATGCTGAGTTTCTTTTTAAATTTTTTTAAACCGTGACACTAAGGAGTGTGGTGACCAGTGAAGTCCCTCCCCTGACGTAGTCTTGTAGACTATTGCCATGATACCTATTATTGGTTAGAGTCATTGTTAATGATAGCGATTGTCAATGGTGTCATAGCAACTGTCTTTGAAATGTGGCGATTGCTTATGGTATTGAGGCAAAGTGAATTGCCATGGGCTGAGTCAGCGCGAGCAGCCGAGCTATTGCTATGCTAAAAGCAGCTGAGCTAGCGCCTTGTAAGGCGGCGTGCCCAGTGTGTGCTTCAAAGACAGAAATAGCACCCTCAACAGGTGTTGTGCCCTTTGAGGCAGCGCGTTCTATGACTGCGAAAATACGGTACTTTAAAAGTTGACATTGCCTTGACTACAAAAGCAGGTCGAACTTGACCCAAATGATAATTACGTTGGAAGATTTCTAACATTTGATAATAGTCCAGGCCTGACGATATCTACAAACTTATTTTTCATCGTTGTAGTTGCACCACCAACTGGATAAATGTATGTTTTATTCCTCAATGTTTTTCTCCATATAGGTTGAGCATCTTTATCTCAGATTTTAGTTTTTTTGGCCTTAATCATCTCACAAAGGTTGGTGTCGCTTTCACTACAAAAGCTGCTGTAACTTGACTGAAGTGATAATTACTTCCAAAGATTTCCCTGGCCTTAAAAGAATTACAAACATATTTTTCATCTTTGTGGTAGTGCCACCTACTGGCTAAAGGGATTTAATATTTATTATTTCATTCTTTGAATTTTTTTCTCCCAACAGGTTAACAAGCTCTAGCTCATATTTGCTCTGTAGCGTATTTAGGCCTTCATGATGTCATAATACAAAACTTTTGATTTTTCGCAAAAAGCTGTTGACGTGGCAATGCACAATTTGCCAATAAAAGAACACTGATTTTGACGGACTAAATAAGCACAAAAACTCATGAAACATTGCACGCATATCAGGCCTGGCAAAATCAAGGTTTTGTTCATTTACTGAGCGCGTTTTAAAAGATGTCTCACTAGCGCTCCCTGGAACTTAAAAAGAAAGCAGCCTCAGTTGTACGTTTCTTCTTGAGCTACAAAAAATGCACAAAATATACAGTATCTAACAGACCAATTCCTAAACATAAAGTCTCTTGGAGTCATATGTTAAACTTAAAGAGTGTGAGGTAAATTTGACCCTTTGTATTTTGAGTAATAAATCTATTTTAAGAATACTTACGTTAGTTTTTTTAACGCAAAGGTCCTAGATTCATAGTTAGACCCATAGCAACGCCCTAACAACGAAAATGCTTTTGTTCGGCATTCTCCTGTACTCTTTGGGAATTACATTGCACTGCATTGTCCGGTGAGCTGCTCAACTGGCATTGTTTTTGTTTTATTTTGGGTAATCCCTCGGCGATCTGTGGCAATGCATTATTCGCATTCTGGGAAGCATCTGTTTGACTGGCCAAAACAAAAAAAGTAGGGCACGTAAATGGACCAATATCGTTCTGGCAAAGAGAGGGAATTCAAGCCAGTGTCGACAAGTGTTACTTGCCACACGCACTTCAAAGATGTCTGCTTTCTTAACCGTTTTGCTTATGATAAAGGGTTTGCAAAAAGGTAGGAGTTATTACAATCCATTTTGAAAAATGTGTGGTGTGTTAGGTGTCCTCTTGCCAGGTTTGCGGCGCGTAGCCACCTGAATTACACAATGGGTGCGGGCGTATGATTGTTTTGCGAAGGCTTTAAAGCCGCGCAGCTGGTGGTGTGATGAGAGGATGAATAGCTGAATATTATTTGACAGCAAACGGTTGTGCCCTAAAGCTGTGAATTAAAACTACCGGGGTGTATTTTAATACCCATGTAAGGTCATTCCGAGTTTATTTGCATGTGCACTAGTACAATCAAAATCACTTAGCCATATTGTATGCACTTTCCCTAGAACTGATCATGAACAAAAGCACAATCCTTGAAGTCGTCAATTTTATTTGCACAGACCTTAATCACCGATAGTCTCAAAGGGCTTTACATAACCACAATCGACATCCACTGATCTTAACCCCCAGGAGGGCAAGTAAAAACTCAAAATCCCATTAGGGGAAAGGTGAGAAACCTTGAGAAGGGACCACAGATGGGGGAATCTCCCTTCCAGGATGACCAGGCTGCAATGGATGCCAAGTGGGCAACATTTGACACATAAAATGATGCTATACAATGTTAGCTGAGATAATGTGAGAGTCAATCAAATGAAGTGCTGCAGGAAGATGACTTCAGTGGAGTGAGTCCTCGTCCAGGGCCGTAATCTCCATGGCAGCACCTCCGAGGATGAGCCTTCAATCTTGTACCGGGCAGTTGGTGTAAAATCAGACCAGCCACTTCCAAGTGAATCACCATTACCTAATTCCCAAGCCGGGGAACTGGGAACAGAAAAAAAAAGAACAGAAGTAGTAAACAGGCCAACAAGTAGTTCAACGAAGTATAAGTAATTCAGATGAGGCGCTGCATGAAGAGGACTTCGGCAGAGCAGGTCCCTCCCCGGTTGGTCAGTGCCGTAATCTTCATAGCAGGTCACCATCACCTTATTCCCAAGCAGGGGAAGAGGGGGCAGAAAAGAGAAGCGGCAGTAAACAGGCCAACAAATAATTCAATTAGATGCTAAAATATATAAATAAATTGATCAAATGACGCGTTGCAGGAAGACGACATCAGTGGAATAGGTGCCTGCCCAGTTGGTCAATGCCTTAAACTTCCTAGTGGGTCACCGTCACCTAATCCCCCGGGGGAGAGGGGGCAGAAAAGAGAAAAGAACCGGCAGTAAACAGGCCAACAAATAGTTCAACTAAATGCACAATTCTATAAATGAATCTTTAATTGCGTTTTGAACATTTCTACTGAGGTGGCGCCTCTAATATCTGTGGGTCGTGCATTCCAAAGCATTGGTGCCCGAATAGAGAACGCTCTAGAAGAGAACGCTCTAGAACCTGCAGACTTCTTTTTGGCTTACGGGATCACTAAAAGACCAGCATTTTGTGAGCGAAGGTTTCGGGATGGAACATATGGTACGACGAGGTCAACGAGATAGGAAGGTCTCACACTGTGCAATATTTTATAGGTAAGTAGCAAAACTTTAAAATTACATGTCAAGTGGTCCGGAAGCCAATGCAACTTGGCTAGTATCGGGGTAATATGATCAAACTTTCTCGTCCTGGTCAGGACTCTAACTGCTGCATTTTGAACTAACTGCAGACTTTTAATACTAGACATGGGGAGACCCGAGAGCAAAACGTTACAATAATTGAGGCGAGACGTAACAAACGCATGGATTAAGATTTCTGCGTGAGTTGATAGAATTGGACGAATTTTAGGAATATTACGCAGATGAAAAAACGCAGTTAGAGTAATATTTTTAATGTGCATTTGAAACGACATAGTTGCGTCAAATATAACACCAAGATTTTTTGTTGAATCCCTTCGGGCAATATTACATTTATCGATACTCAGAGTGGTGTCTTTGAAAAGGTGGCGATGATGTGCTGTTCCAATGATCAGCATCTCGGTTTTATCTGAGTTAAGACGCAAAAAATTGAAAGACATCCATTGTTTAATTTGGCCAAGGCATGCCTCTAATTTATAGCAATTACGCGGATTTGTTATATCCAGCGCCATATATAATTGCGTATCATCAGCATAACAATGAAAACTGTTAGATTTATGTATAATATCACCAAGCGGTAGCATCTAGATGCTAAACAATAGAGGTCTAAGTACCGATCACTGCACAACTCCACGTAATCTTACAAAGATCCGAAGTCGCATTGCCATGAATTACACGATGCGTCCTCTCCGACAGATACGAATTAAACCAAGAAAGCGCTGAGCCTGAAATGCCAACACACGTTTCAAGGCGTTCTAATAATATGTTATGATCAATGGTGTCAAAAGCGGCGTTAAGATCGAATAAGAGTAATATTGATGAGGTGTCGACGTCCATAGCTATGAGAAGATCATCAGTAACTTTAGCAAGCGTCTCAGTAGAGTGGTCGGCTCTAAAACCTGATTGGAACGGTTCAAATTGATTATTGGCAGTCATATATTCATTAAGTTGTTGCGCCACGACTTTCTCAAGAATTTTTGCAATAAACGGAAGATTTGAAACCGGCCTATAGTTGTTGAGACTCTCTGGGTCAAGGTTTGGTTGCTTAAGTAGCGGTCGGATAACGGCGGTCCTAAAAGCTTCTGGTACTATACCCGTGGTGAGTGAAAGATTAATTATATTTAAAACAGACGGTCCTAGGGTCGTAAACAGTTTTTAATTCGTTGAAGTGCCTATTCAGTGAAAGAGTGCGACAAAGACAGCAAACCACGCGTGTAAAACCACAACAAGGTCGTCAATGGGGTTGGTCCGTATGAATTCTGAACAATAGATAAACACCATATTGTCTGCATTTCCCCTGACGGTGATAATGAACGACAGCATAATTGTCAGTGTTTGTTCATATTAAGGATCACAGTAAAGACACTACAGAACACAAAGACAACCAGTTTGTTAATGTTACTCCATTGTTAATACCCTACGGACTCAAAACGGTGACGGACCATGCAGTGTTGTGTGTGTGCCAACTGTAACCTTTGCTATGTATGCCAAAGACACACGACACCACACGTTATGAGTAAGCAGTATCCTTTGTCCTTTTTCTCCAGTGTCCGTCTAGGTACATTATACGTAACAACACAACACTTAGTTCCACTTTATCCATCACCTCCCCTCTTCAGTCAGAACCTTCCCTACATTTCAACATTAGCATTAACATACAACAGACCCTTTTTTTCCCCCACATTTCTATTGCCGTTTTCAACATTTGAATTCACAGTGCGACACATCCATACAGTAACCTAGTTTGTTTCTTTTACTTTAACACACGTTTTTATAACTGTTGTTTTTTTTTTCCTTTTCTCAAACTCTGTATACATATTTTATAAAAACAATACCTCTACAGGTCCAAGCGTTTTAGGTGGACGGGACACCCGTCCTGAGGCTGTCACATACATATCTCTAGTATCTTGTATGCTATTACTAGGCTGTATCAGTTGTATTATAGGTTGTGTACCACTCCTCTCATGGTCAGTATTAACCCGTTTATCACCCAGTGCTGGACATAATGGCCTCACCTGAGTGCGATTTTGTCTGATATTTCCCTCGTCCACGTTTAAGACATAAGATCTATGCGTAGTTGCCTGTTCTACTATTGTCTCCTCCTTATTCTCTCTCAGCAGCCGCATATTTTGACCCGGTTGCAGGAGTGTCAGTGGTTGGGCCCTGTGGCGGTGATTGAAGTGAGCTTGTTGATTTTCTTTCGACAGTCCTTGTTTGGTTCTGAAGTCCTTAATATTTGGCCATCGGGGGAGTAAGGTGGCAGGGTTTTGTGGCAGACTAGTTTGCAATTGCCTGCCCATCAGGAGTTGCGCTGGAGAAGATCCACACTGAAAAGGTGTAACTCGGAATGTTAGGAGCGCTACTGTTTTATCACCCCCACATTTCCACAGTCCTTTTACAGTGGCCACAGCTCGCTCAGATTCTTAATTTGCCTGCGTGTGTACCGTGGGCTACTAGTGAAGTGCGTGAACTGAAACTGCAGCAAAGTCCTTAAAAAGTTCAGAGGTGTACTGTGGTCCGTTATCCGACACGTGTCTCTGGTATCCCGTGACGACTGAAAGAGTCCTTGATGTCTGCAATCATTGCTGTGTTGATGCCGTTTTCAGCTTGGCCTCCTCGATATACCTTGAGAAGTAGTCCAAGAGAATGTAAGCTTCCTTTTCCCCAGAAGAAAGGGTCCGTGCCTACTCTCTGACATGGACGCATCAGTGGTTCACTGTGCTCCGCCCTGTGCTGTACATATGTGTTGCCGTCGTTCACATATTGGCTAATTTGCACAGACATTCACTGTTTAGCATGAGCAAACTGACCGATTAGCCCAGACCGACTGGCGGGCTCGAGCTCCGAATTTGATGATGCATTGATGACCATTTTGGAGCAATTCCAAGGTTCCCTGTCTCATGCTTTGTGGAATGACCAGTCTTGGTCCTTTAAGCAGTAGGTCTCCAGCCACAGTGATGTTCTCCTTCTCAGGCCAGTAAAGTCCCAAGTCATGTTTGTCGGGCCAAGAATGGGAACGACAGTGTGGTCATGACAGGCTCCTACAATAATTTCTTCAGGATTTTTGACAGATCCTTGAGTTTGGCGCAGACTGGGTCCGTGTGTTGCTTCTGCTGAGTTTCTTTCAGGCTTGGTGCTGTAGCTGGCATATTTTGAATCACAGTGTCCACGAACACTTTGACCTCTAGCTCCTTGTTCCTTTCATCCTGTGTCGGCACGCGTTTAACTAGCGTTCTCGACAGGGTGTCCGCAACTTTTTCCCTGGGACATGCACAATGTCAAATGTAAATTTCATCAGCCTAAGGCAAAACCTCAGTACTCTGGATGGAAGCTCATCCAACACTTTTGTGCTAGAGGCTCTTGGTCTGTCTCTAGCTGGAATCTCAGTCCATGAATGTATGGCACTAATCTTTCGCATGGCCATATGAGCGTCTCTTTCTCAATTTGGGCATAGTCTATTTTGGCTTCTGTTAAGTCTCTTGAGATGAACACTATAGGTCTCCATGCTTGGTCTGGTTGCTCCTGTGTGAGGACAGCGCCGAGCCCGTAGGATGATGAGGTGTCAGCTGCCACACGTCTCTGCCGTTAGTATGGAGCACGTTGCGAGGTCAATTCTGTTTTAATTTCTGAAAAGGGTCCTTCTGTTGAGCGCCCCAGTGCCACTTGTTCTTCTCACTGAGAAGGTTCTTCAGTCTCTTTGTGTGGGATGCGAGATGAGGGAGAAACGTTCCCAAATAGTTGGCCATGCCCATAATTCTCCCAACACCTTCCGTATCCGTTGGCTCAGGCATCTCCATGATGGCGCTGACCTTGTTTGGATCCGTCAGATGTGACACAGTGTCCCAGAAACAGAATTTTGTCTTTTAAGAACTCACATTTCTCATTCAGCGTCAGTCCTCAATTCCTGAGAGTTTGTAGCACCATGTGTAACCTCTCATTGCGCTGCATAATGTCTTCTCAGAAAACAACAACGTCATCAGCATGGCAGACTAATCCTTCACATCCCTCCAGCATCTGCGACATTCAACGCTGGAACTCCTTTGCTCTGCACAGCATGGCGAGTGTAGTCTACAGCTGGAAGGATGTGTCTCTTCCTTCTCACCCGCTTATTTAGTTGGGTCATATCCACACACGATCTTATTTCACCTGGATGGGCCTTTGGAGCCACCACAAGACCAGCACACCACGGTGTGGGTTGTGTCACTCGGGAAATCACGTCCATTCTCTCCATGGGCTCCAGCTCCTCTTTAATTTTGTCTCACACGAGCAAAGGAACTCGGCAGGGAATTGACAGGGCATATGGGGTGTCTCCTGCTACTAGCTCTATTTTGTAGGGCTTCTCCAGCTTTTCCAATCCAGAAAACACTGTTGGATACTGAGCTTGAAAGTCTTCTGCCTATGCCTGCACTGCATTGAAACGTTTTCCCATCCCCAGTGCTTTCATCGCAGGGAGACCCAGCAATGGTTTGTACAGTTCATTAACAACGTACACATCCTGTATAGTTGTCCTCTGAGCGCTGGTTAGTTTACCTTTAAAGCGTCCTTTGACGTCCAATTTCTGTCTGCCTGGACCATACTGTACTTTTCCTGGCGCCTGTGATGATCCATGTTTTTGTGGCGAATAGATGATGCTTGGGATTGCTGTAACACTTGCTCCAGTGTCCAACTTGAAGGGTGTTTTACCTTGATTTAAGTCCACGATTTCACTTCACCCCTCTTCCTCCTAGCTGTCCATCTCACCCAGGAATGCAAACTCTCCATCTACATCTTCGTCATGGAGCTCTGTGATATTCTGCACTCCTCCAGCAGATCTACACATTTTTGCAAAATGTCCTTTCTTGTGACATCTCCTGCATTCTGCATCGCGGGCTGGGCATTCAGACCAAGGGTGTTTCTTTAACAGTCCACACCTACTGCACTTGCTTGTCTTGGTGTCTGTTTTGTCTTTAGTTACCTTAAATTGCTTTGAAGACTTCTTCTGTATTGTCTCTATTTGTCCTGGTTGCTTTTCTACCCCTCTTAGGACTCTCTGTTGCCTTTTTATTGTTTCACTCTGTCTCCCCTTCTCAGAGCCTTCTACAATGTTAAATCTGCATCCAACTGTAAGTTCTTTGACAATTTAGTGTCTCTTATGCCCATAACTATGCGATCTTGTATGAGCTCTTCTCTCAAAATACCAAACTCACAGAACTCTGCTAGCGTGTGTACTGCTGTAATGAAGGACTCCTCGCTTTTGCCCTGCTCCTGGCAGCTCCGGTTGAAGCGCGCCCTCTCATAGATGACATTCTTCTTGCTAACGCAATGCGCCATGAAAGCCCTCGTAACGGCATTGTGGGAGTTCTTCTCGGCATCCGTCAGAGGTAGGACGTTTAAAATTTCCTCTGCATCGTCGCCAGCAGCGTAACGAAGCTGTTTACCTGGAACTGTTGCGATTGCTTATTCAGTCCTGACGCTACTCTGCAGTGCTTGAAACGCTTCAGCCATCTCGGCCACTCAGCAACTTGCGCGAAGTCATACTTGCCCGACGTGGCTAACTGAGGCTACAAAACCTTCTGTAACTTGACTGAAATGATGAATACTTCGAACGATTCCTCACATTTGTTTTAATAATCCGGGTCTGAACACATTTACAAACTTAGTTTTTATCATAGTGGTAGTGCCAACTACTGTCTAAAGGAAATATATTTTTTAATGTTTGGCGTTCTCTCCATACAGGTTGTCCAGATTTACCCAATTTGTTCGAAAGAGATTTTAGGCCTTCTAATGAAAATAACCTTGGCTCTCACTCAATCACTCTTTGCTCTCTGCCCTGCGCTCCTGTGTTTGTTTGTTTGTGGTTTGTTTGTTTGTATGTTTTTTTTAATCACATGCTACCACCACATACCCTTCACATTCATCCATGCCCTTTCCACACACTTCAGATTTTTACACACTTACATCCCATACTCCTTTTTATGTTTTAAAGTTACTCATTATTTACAATAAATAATTAAATTGGCCTATTTGGTTGTCTGCATCCCCTCAGTGGGGGCTTGTCTTATGGTAAGTAATTTGCAAATATAGTTCACCTAATTGCATTTAGTTCTTAATTTGGTATTGCTCGTAGTTTGGATAATTTTGGCTGTTTGTTGGTCATTTTGATTAGTATTTGTTTTGTTCATTTTGGAAACTTTTGTTGGGGGGACATTTCAGGTTAGGTCAAATTAGTTGAGACGGCAGGGAAGACATTCTGTTGCTTTGTTTAGCTTTCGTGAGCTGCAGGGTAGCATTTGTGCTCACTCTGGGCCTTGACTGTTGGTGTTCTGTTCGAGGTGGCACTGAACGTGCGTGGAGCTTGAACTTTCCCCTTATCGGCTCGGGAGCACGTCCTGGGATTCGTCCACTGGTTTGGAGTCCATAAGAACCCACCGTATGAGACTGCATTAGGACTTGAGTCGAATTAAATTTTTCTGGAGACAGAGGGTTGTGATTCCTGCCGTTAACCCAGACTGGCAACTGGTGCGTACATTTCTTTTGTCTGGTTTGCAAAAATATGTCTATTTTACAAAGTTTTGTGAAGTCACCTTGCGAATTAGCTTCAAATTCATACAAGAAGGAGCAGTTAATTCAGATTTTAGATTACTGACAAATTAAGAAGCTCTTCTAAACCAGGTACTCATGCAAGCATGTGTTCTTTGGTTGGTCAATCAAGTAGCAGTCAGCTTAGTTCGATCCTGACCTTTGAACAGTAGAGTGAGCCTGCTGACTTAAATTTGAGGGAGATATAAACGCACCTTGAACTAGAGTGGTTAAAAAAAAAAACAATAAACCTGAAGTCAGTGTCAGTTCTTGGAAGCGCTGGGGTGGCAGGGGGTTCAGTGGAGAGTTGAAGTGGGTGGTGGTTGGTTACAGAGGTTTTCCCACTCCTACGCGCACACAAACATACGCGCGCATACACCTATTGCACATTCAGATTTCCTTTTCTGTCTATGTGGTTTGGCGAGTGTTATGCATGTCACATGGTCAGAACTGTTGGACACAGTCCTTAGAGAGAAATGAGAGACAAATTAGCAAGCAAAAGAAGTGTGCACTTTTTGTGGTCTGATTTTTTAAATTTATTTTGCCCCCCCCCTCCTCTCTCAGCTATACACCCATAAAATTGCTGTGTTTTGTTGGAAATAAATGTGCATTTTCTGACTTAAGGCGATACGTGCGGCTGTGTGAATCGGCTAATGTATGAACAAATCCATTTTTTATGGCTAAATTGAGCTATTGTGGATTTTAATCAGGTGTGTTTTGTCACCCGGAAATTACTGCAAGTGGATTTAAATGGGAAATTAGCCAGCGACTGAGCTTTAAATAATTTTTATGTATGAATTATTAAACCTCTGCCATTAGCTTCTCTCCCATGCCATCAACATACACGGAAACCTTTTAAAAATGTTATTTTATTTGTTTGTATGTGCTGGGACAGACAGACGACGAATAGACAAGTGTTTTAAAAGGACAAAAAGAGACCTGGTTGGAGGACAA
>NC_142396.1:23078425-23090925 GCF_059441095.1 Idiotropiscis lumnitzeri | reverse complement strand
CTTGCCTGGTATTCCGTCGGGTCCAGTAGCTTTCCTGGGGTTAACAGCCAGGAGCGCGCGCCTCACATCGTGTTCCTCTACGGTGAGTGGGGGGGAGTTGGAGCATGAAGTGCGGGGGTGTGACGGTTGGGGCGAGTCAAAGCGAGCGAAGAAGCAGTAAAGCTCCTCTGCCAGCGATGCACTCGGGTCTACAGAGGTCGTGCTGCTGCCACGGAAGTTGGTGATGCTCCGTAGACCCTGCCACACCTCCCGTGGTCTGTTGCTGGCAAGGTGGGCCTCCAGCCTCCCCTTGTAGATTGCCTTGGCTAGCTTGATGCCTTTGCTCAGGTCAGCACGAGCCACCCTGTACTGGGCTTTGTCGCCCGACCTGAAGGCAGCGTCACGGGCCTTGAGGAGATAGCGGACCCTGCTGGATATCCAGGGCTTCGCATTTGGGATGGTCCGTATGGTCCTGTGTAGGGACACAGTTTCCATGCAGAACTTGATGTAGTCCAGTACACAGTGCGTGTAGACATTAAGGTCCTGATGATCAAAGAGGTCCCAGTTGGTGTCTTGAAAGCAGTCCTGTCATTCACTCATGGCGTCATCACGCCAGATTTTCACAGTCTTTGTGGTGGGCCTGAATCTGCGCCTGAGAGGGGTGTACGCAGGTGCGAGCTGCAAGGACAGGTGGTCTGACTGGCCGAGGGGGTCGAGTAGGAGGGCCCTGTATGCGTGCTTGATGTTCGAGTACACATGGTCGAGAGTGTTGTCTCCCCTCGTTGGGCACTTGACATGCTGGTGAAACTCTGGGAGTACAGTCTTTAAATTGGCCTTATTAAAGTCTCCCGCTACTATGTGAACGCCATCAGGGTGGGCCCGCTGATGTTTATTGATGACGCACGCGAGCAGCGAGAGCGCCGTGCTAGTGCTAGCGTCGGGAGGGATGTAAACAGCTGTGACGATCACTACCGTTAGCTCCCTCGGGAGAAAATAAGGCCGGCAATTAACGGACATGAACTCGATGTCGGGGGAAGAGTGCTTCTCGACGATCGTGCTATCGCCGCACCAGTTCTCATGCACGTAAACACAGAGCCCCCCGCCCCTTCTCTTACCGGTGGCCCTCGTCCGATCCGCGCGATGTAGCGAGCGCCCAGTCAGCTGGATGCTAGCGTCGGGGACGTCGGCGTGCAGCCAGGATTCCGTGACGACGATCACACTGCTGTCTCGCACATAGCGGTTTCCCAGGATTTGTATTCCCAGATCGTCGATTTTGTGGACCACGGATCTGGCGTTGGTGAGGTAGAGACTCGGCAGTGGTTGCCTGTGGGTCTGCCGTAGCAAGCTGCAGCCCCGCTTCTGCTTCCTCTCTCTGCGTCGCCTGCGCCGCCTCCCGGTCCCGATGACAAGCCACGGTGAGCCGGGCGGCCTCGCCAGTTCGTCCGGAATTTTGCGATCATAGCAAAATTCCTCTGTGATGGTTATTTCGCATCGATATCCAATGTCCACGATGTCCTGGCGGGTATATCGATGCTGTGCCTCAGTTGGTGCCAATAAGAGCAAGCAAACACTAATAAAAAGCACTAAGGAGCACTGGGAGGGAGAGCTGTTAGCCGCTGCGTCTATGCGCGCCGCCATCTTGTATGTATATATGTATATATATATGTATTTATATATATATATATGTATTTATATATATCGCGGGGATGCTGGAGCCTATCACAGCTGTGTCTTCGGCCAGTAGGCGGGGGACACCCTGAACTGGTTGCCAGCCAATCGCAAGGCACACAAAGAAGAACAACCATCCGCGCTCACACTCATACCTAGGGAAAATTTAGAGTGCCCAATCAACCTGCCATGCATGTTTTTGGAAACCGTGGGAGGAAAATCACGCAGGCACGGGGAGAACATGCAAACTCCACACAGGAAGACCGGAGCCGGAATCAAACGCACAACCTCTGCACTTTGAGGCCATCGTCTTAACCAGTCGGCTAATTAATCGCAAAAAAAAAAAAATCCGTAATCAATTGCAATTAATCGCATTTTTTCTACTATTTTTTTGTGAAGCTTTTAACAGGTATTTATTTGAACAATATCTTGTAATTCATGTTATATCACCAAATATGAAGTGTATTTTCAATCAAAGACTGTTCTAATAGCTTTCTTTATTCTTGAATACAATCTAAACTGTGTCATCTTTTGAAAATAAAAAATTTCAAAACAATTCTCAAAAATTACACAGTAGATTTAGTTGTAACCACCACACTCTCGCCGTGTTGGTTTGCAAGGCCCAGCGGTAATTTAAGCAAAGCTTTTTGTTCTGAGATCATGTGCTAAAGATGTACAGCTAAGATATGCAAGTTTTTTTTTTTTTACCGTTACATTAGGTGGGTATTTATTGAACTCTATTTTTTTCCAAGTGTCCACAATTAATCTGTTCCAGCCCCCAAATGAAAATTTTTTTTTTTCTTTTTAATTTGATTTTTCCTTTTTTTATTTGTGAGCTTGGCAAAAGTTCAAAATCTTTGTCAACACTTGACCTGTCTTTGCATTTATTCATTCTGGACGTTTTCTGACGTCCGTGATTGGGTGTGTATAGCGCATTGGCGGTTCTAGGAAGCTTTTCCTGGTCCAGGCATAACACTATTGGGTCACCACAAAGGGAAAATGGTTCATTGGGCCAGATTTTGACATTTTCAATTAGGGATGTAATCAGTATTGTTGTCAATGAGTTCATTTATAGTAAAATGTAATTCCTTCATGGTTGACCCATGCAAAATATTTACAAAATACGAATGGATTGCTCACTTTTCTGAGTTACTCTACATGGGAGGGTCATATGTTATGCACTCTACAAACTTCTAATATTGTTTAATAAATCTGTGAAATCAATTAGACTTTTTATCATTTACTTTGTGTGCCACCGTGGCCGACTGGTTAGCATGATCGCCTCACAGTGCGGTGGTTGTGGGATCGAGTCCGGCTTCCGGCCATCCTTTGTGGAGTTTGCATGGTCTCCCTGTGCCCATGTGGGTTTTCACTGAGTACTCTGGTTTCCTCCCACATTCCAAAAACATGCATGGTAGGACACTCTAAATGGCCCTATGTGTGAATCTGAGAGTGGATGGTTGTTCATCGTTGTGTGCCTTGCAATTGGCTGGGTGCTTCGGGCAGTAGGCGGGGTACAACCCTGAACTGGTGGACCCTATCTACAGCCCGAAGCACCCCCATGACCCTTGCGAGGAGAAGCCATCAAATGGATGGATCATTTACTGTTTTTCAATACCATGTGAGTGAATACTTCACAATGTATGCGCATGATGATGGATGTGCTTAATATTTTCTTGACTACTGTTTTTCGATTTCAGAGGAGTGTATGTTCACCTAGCGGCGTGTTGTCCTTTCATCTAACATCACACTTTCTGAGAGTAAGAACTAAACACTCATACAATCTTCTATTAGCATATCTATGAGCTCTTAAAGATATTGTGTTTCCTCTTCAGAGCACCTTATGTGTTAGTGCACGCTGCAGTCTTGTAGCTGAAGAATTCAACAAGGTCTGGTCTCAAATCACTCATCAGTGCCCTCTGCTGCTGGTCTCAACAGTGGTATGTGTCACCTTTAACAACACTGAACTCCTTTTCCTTGAGCGTTGCTTCCCCCAAACCTTGAAAAGATCTATGTAAAATGTTGTATTTAACACAATTGAGTTGCATGGCCTGTTCAAAAAACTAATTGCCCACCTCTGACTTGCAGTATGGGACCTTGTGATCAGCTACAGTATGACAGTTCTCTAGGGCAACCGTCTGCTGTCCACTCTTTTTTTGCACCACCGGACAGCGTAAGAATATATTTTTGACAGAACGTCGCGACCACAGAGCAGCAACACAGAGATAACAATCTCTCCTGCAGGTCTACTGCACGGGTTTGGGAGCCGTCTCACAACAGATGTAGCATTAGTCTGGTCAAGGCAGCTGCCACAACGGTTGTTGATAGGCTTCTATGCAACATACCGTGAGGGTCAACTTCAAAATAAAAGCAAAACAAGTACCACTGTTCATAAATAGCAAAGCCTTAGGTAGCTTTTCCTTTGAAATTGGCCCTCGGAAGCAATCGTGGCATCTGATCTGATTTGGGTGGAGCCTGGCCGCAAAATCGTGATGACAGACTTGAACTGGAGCACACTATTCTATTTATGGTGCTCATCCACACCGACACAATGCTTATGTGCACCCCTTGACCATAAGCCATCTCCAAAGGCGTGTCAATTTGACTGGTGCCTTTCATTAAAGGTCTTTTGAATGCACAGCGATATCATGATGCGATCCTGATGCCCATTGTTGTGGCATTCGTCCACGACCATATCATATTGCACCATAATAATGGTGGGCTTCATGTTTCAAGGATAAGTACACAGTTACAGAAATGTGGGGAAAAAATCCCAGTTCTTGCATGGCCAGTATACTCCATGGCCATTTACCGTATTTTCACGACCATAGGGTACATTTCCTCCAAATTGGATGGGGCGCCTTTTAACACCGTGACCATACATAGTCTGTTGACTCGTGATTTCTCTATATCGGCATTGTGTGAGCAAGCGACTGTGAAGTTGGTGTGTCTGCTTGCACTGCTGTTCAAGCCAGCATCTTATGTGAGGGGCCGCCCAGCGGCGATACTCACGCTGATAATAAAGAGAGGGGACATGCCGTTTTTGCTGGAGAACTTGTCCGGCTGTTCATTTCGCATACAAAAGATGAGGACTTTGATGGATTTGTGGAAGAAGACTGATAAAAAAAAAAAAATAATGTGAGTTTATTGTTAAATACTTATATATCGCTGCCCCTTTTGAAAACATACACTACCATGCATGCTATCTAATGTTTAGCTGATAACAACATTACTTTTGAGGCTCTAAAAATGCACAAAAACTCATAAAATTGTGCACACATCACGCCTGGCACAATCATCAATACTTTATAACTTTGTTGTGCAATCTTATAAGAATGACTCACTACTGCCCCGTAGAAATATTTAACAAAGCAGCCCCGGTTGCACATTTCACCAAGATCTACGAATATTTGGTGGTATATATAACTGGCCAAGACGTAAAAAAGTCTCTTGGAGTCATATGCTAAAAATAACAAATCAGCCACTTTGATTTTACGTTAAAGTTTGACACAGTTTTGACTACAAAAGCTACTGTATAATGAACCACATAATTTATTCTCAAGATTAGTTACATCTGATAATAGTACAGGCCTGAAGATATCTACAAACCTATTTTTTGTTGTAGTGGTAGGGCCGACTACTGCCTAAAGTAAGTCAATATTTCATTCTTTGATATTTTTCTCCTGGCATGTTGAACAGGTCTCCCTCATAAGTGTGTTTAGGACTTCATGATTTTAAAACACGTAGAAGCAATTGTTATATTTCCCCTGTGAATTAGTGAAAACTGATTTAACACATGGAAGATAATGTCGAGGTGGAGAAACGCACCAAGAAACCCGACCTCGAGGCAGTTTTGAGTAAAATGAATTGTCATCAAGCAGTGCTTAACGTTAGCGGCTAACGCAAATCTAATGAAGCGAATCGACAAATGCGAGCAGACTCTCCCTACTCAGGAGGCTTAGGTTCTTTGGGGTTCCGGGTACACTCCTCAGGAACTTCTTTGACTCCGTGGTTGCATCAGTCATTTTCTATGGAGTGGTCTCCTGGGCAGGCAGTATTCAGGCTGGGACAAAAAGAGGCTAGATACTCTGGTGAGGAGGACCAGCTCTGTCCTGGGGTGCTCCCTGGACTCAGTGGGGGGCAGGAGGATGACGGCGAAACTGTCATCAATGCTGGACAACCCAGCCCACCCTGTCAATGACACTCTTACAGCACTCCACAGCTCCTTCAGTAATACTGTTATACCCTCGCTGTGCAAAAGAGAGATTTTGCTGCTCGTTCCTGCCGACTGTTTAACAAGAACATTGGGTCAAGCCTACAAACAGGCGGGCATTAGTGCAATTGTGCAGTCCTAGGATGCAATACACACTACTAATGTACTTTATCCAATGGTGTACTTAAATATTGACCAATGCTCTATTTTGTTTACCTTTGCAGTATCCTTATCATTGCAGTATTTCTGCCATTGCAGTACTTTTATCATTGCAGTATTTTTTCATCATTGCAGTATTTTTTATGATTGCAGCATTTTTATTTATTTCCCCTCTGTAGAATGGACAGACATTAGGAGTTTTTCCTTACACTTGCATATGTTGTGGGACATAAGTGTGTATATATATATATGGGGATTTTTGTATATACATATATACTGTGTTTTTTTGCATAGGTTTGCTTTTTCTGAATGTCTGCTGCTATTGTTATACATTAACGGCTACATTACGCCGCCGACTCTGTGTGATCCTATGTCTTTGCTGCTTTCACACTGCAAATTTCCCTATTGTGGGACTAATAAATCTAATCTTTATCTTTATGTGGCCTTATAAAATAAAATATTTTGGATTGGAATAACTTTTGAATAAACAGGCCTAGTTACATCTTTATATAGGACTCCTTGATTGATACCACTTTAATGAGCCTCGCATCATTTGAACTTGTGAGCTCTTGGACAGAGTCAGGTTTTATTTGTTTTTTCAAAGTGTTAGAATAGCATCCCAGAGCTGGTGCTTGGAAATGACCTGTCCCCCACCCTCATAGAGCTTTTGCTTGATGATTCTCCAGCGTTTGTCAATAGGGTTGAGCACAGGAGAAGATGGTGGCTACACCATCAGTTTCCCATCTACATAGCAGCCAGGGACTCAGTTATGTCCTTTGCAGCATGAGATGGGGCAGTGTCATCCATGAAAATGTTTTTTTTTTGTCGGAAGGTATGGTTGGTGTTTTTATTGTACCATGGAAGAAACCTTCCAGCTCTCTCCCCATCATTCCAGCCCAATACATGACACCCCCACCCCCTTTTTGCTGTCTCAGCCTTGTTGGGACATTCACCAACCATTTAATCGGGAGCCAAGTTGTCATATCAAGTCTGACTGTTTGCGTAAATTCTCTTGGCTTCAACACTTTGAGGACAACAGTGTGTCTTTCTGTAAGGTGTGAGAAAAAGAAGGATAATCAAACACTTAGGAGCAAGAGGTTGGCCAGGGTTGCTGAGGGACAATTTTCCAAAATACACAAATACTGAAAACCTCAGGTACCTTTGTGTTCTATCCAGTTAAATTTTATTTCATGTCGTCTTCACACATTCTCCCCAAATAAACTCAGCCCTGATGTACATAACGTAATCCCACCAATGCAAACTGACTCTGTGGTAATAGATTGTGTTTGTCTTACTGTAGTTGTATGTAATAATGCAGTAATCTGGACAAAATGTCAATATTAATATAAACTGTATAATAATATTGTACGTGGAAAATATAAGTGTTTAAAAATTAAATTGCACTGTCTGTAAAAAAAATAGCATAAATGTATAAAATGTAACTAATTCAACTAAAACAGTGACTCTCGAACTTTTTACAGCAATGACGATTTAAAGAATATGCCGTCTTACAGGTAGCACCCTAGTGACCATCCTCAAAATACAATAACATAGTGGGCCCAAGTTTTCCTGAAAGTGAGTCAGTGGTTTTATTCCTAAAATATACCTTTATTAACTAGAAAATGCAATTCCTGAAGAAATTGCATGTGAAGGCGGAGAAGCTGGAAATTGTTTTTCGTGGAAGGATGTGGAATGATTTTGAATGACACTGAATGGTTTGGAATAATACTGAATGACACTGAATGATGTAAAAATGACTGTGAATTGGCTAATCCAAGATGGCTGCCGCACTGTGGTGGAGGCTAAGTTGCGAGCATCCTCGGTAAACAGTGAATAAGGTGAAAAAAATGACAGGAGATACAGGAATGTGTTAAGAATAACCTGAATGTTTTGAATATCTAACGAACGATGTAAATGTGAATGAAAGAGTGCCATCTGGAATGGATGAATGACTGATTCTTTTAAACATGAATAGAGTGAATCACCTGAAAAATGTGAAAGTAAATGCAGGAATGTGTAATGAATGACCTGAATTTTTTTAAATTGGAAATTCCAGTATGTCATATTTAACAATTTCCAGTTGATTTGGTCACGTCATTTCATTTACGGTTGATTTGGGTAATTTATGGTCAAATCCACTCACTTCCGGTTCATTTCTGTTAAAATGTCGCCACTTCCGATTCAATTCCGGTTGTATACAGTCAATTCCGGTTTATTAACGGTCGAATCCCGTCACTTCAGGTTCATTTATGGTCGAATCCCGTCACTTCTGGACAATTCCATCACTTCCGGTTCACTTCTGGTCGAATTCCAACACTTCCGGTTTACTTACGGTTCACTTATGGCCAGATTTCATCACTTGGGGTTCACTTACGGGCAAATGACATCACTTCCGGTTCACTTCTGGTTTAATCCAGTCACTTCAGATGCACTTGTCCCTGTCTACTTACGGTTTTGTGACGTCACTTCTGGCTCACTTAAGATTTGATGTCACTTCAGGTTCACTTACTGTTGTTTGGCATCCTTCTCCAAGATTACTGACGCACTGGGGTGTAGGGGGGGCTAATGTCCCAGTCCAAGATGGCTGCCTCACTGGGGGGGGGGGTTCAAGGTGAATCAGAGATTAAGCTAATGACCAAGTCCAATGTGACTGCCAGCCCAAGGGAAGTTGAATGAGCTCAAACATTTTAATTTCTAAGTGGAATGATGTAAATGTGAATGGAAACTGGAAGCATGTGAATGTGAAATGTTGAATGTCAAATAGGACATGAATGGGGATTTTGGGGGTGAAAAATGTAAAATGATAAAGATAAGATAAAGATGTCCTTTAATCGTCCCACAATGGGGAAATTTGCAGTGTTACAGCAGCAAAGATACAGATCACACAGAGGCGGCGGCCTAATGTAGCTGTTAATGTATAACATTAGCTGCAGACATTAATAAAAAGGATGTGAATATACACAGTATATACGTATTTACACAAATCCCCATGTATATACACACTTACATCCCACAACATATACAAGTGTAAGAAAACGCTCCTTATGTATGTCCATGCTACTGAGGGAAATAAATAAAAATGCTGCAATGATTTAAAAATACTGCAATGATAAAAGTACTGCAATGATAAAAGTACTGCAATGATAGAAATACTGCAATGATAAGAATACTGCAATGGTAAACAAAATACAGCGGGGGGAGTGACAGTGGTGTGTACGCCTCCTTGGTGTTGACATAGAAAAGGTCCAATATTTATATAATAATATATTGTCTCTGGTGTGGCAGGTGACATATTGTGCGAATGAAGGAAGAGAGGAGGAAGGAGAAGCATGATTGAAGTCACCAGAGACAAGGAGCAGGGCATTTGGGTGCTGTGTTTGTCACCTGCTCTCAGCTGCAGTCAGTACTTCACAGGTTGTCTTACTCTCGCAGGACGTAGTACGGAGGCATGCTAACAGCTAGCAGCTCAATGTCCCCACTACAAAGTTGCTCCTCAAGAGCGATTTGCCCAGGGGCACACCATCTATCATTAACAAACACAGTCAGCCCTCCTCCTTTCCCCTTACGCTTTCAAGTGTCCTGTTCGCACGTAGGATTTGGAAGCCGTCTAATTCCACAACGGCGTCCGGTGTTAGCTCTGGTAACCACGACTTCGTGAACATCAGCAAGCTCGCCTCCCAGAAGTTCCTCCTTGTGCCGGGTTAGCTCTGTTAACTCATCCATTTTATTGGGAAGGGATCTTTGGTGTCCTGCTTTTTGGAGCCTCTGTTTCCCACTACAGGGTTTGGGCGGATCCCTCTCGTCACCCTCCTGATCCACCGCACCTGCAGGTCGTCACTCCCAATCAACCAGCAGATAAAAGCTCAGTGCAGCCAGGAGTCAGGCGCCAGAATATCCTGCCTCAACTGTGTGCCTCCTGCCTGTCTGCCCAAGCCCCGCGTTATCACCTGGAACCTCCTGAAGCTGCATCGATCTCTCCACGTCCTCTCACCTGGCCTGCCTTCCACTGGACCCCCCGCCTGTAACAACCTTCTCCACCATAAACCCCTGATTCATGCCACTTCTGACTCCGTTGTTCTTGGGTCCACTTTTCACCTCCACGGCTTCAACACAGCCGTAACAGGATCCCCATAATAACGGACGGGAGGACGGGGTGGTAACGTCTCCTCTTTGCCTGGCATTTAGTCCCCGCGCAACATCCCCGTCTCTTCCTCCTCACCTCACGGGGGGTATCAGGTCTCGCTCCGGGAGCCAGTGCGGGGTGAGCACGGGGTGCTAACAGCTGATTTCTTGTGTACACGATCGATCCGTAGCTCCGGACAAACGTCTCGCACAAAATACAGCGATTAGGTAAAATAAATAAAACAAGGTAAAGGTAAACCACACGACAAAGGCTCAACGGTGAGCCGGAGTTGCTGAAACAGGCTGGCACACGTGCAGCGCCAAAACCGAAAGTCAGTGAATGAGTGAATTTTTGAAACCTGAATAGAGTGAATCATGTGAAACAAGAATCAATGACCTGAATGTCTTATATTTCAAACTGGAAGCATGTAAATGTGAAATTTTGAATGTCCCATTGGAAATGAATGGGGTTTTTTTGGGATGAAAAATGTAAAATTGTGAATAATGTGAATGACTTGGAATCATAAAAAAATGGTAGCCCGCGAGACACGAATAAATTTGAATTTTTAAAACTGGAATGAAGTGAATCAGATAAAAACTCTGGAAGGAGATGCGTGCCAAAAAGGGGGGGGATAAAATAGAATAATATTAAGTTTAAAGAATAGGAATAACATATGGGTGAAGGCCTCCGCCCTTCACACAATTACAGTATGAGCAGCACGATTGCGACTGGTTAGCACATCTGCTTCACAGTGCAGCGGTCATGGGTCCGAATCCAGCCCCAGCCTTCCTGTGTGAAGTTTGAATGTTCTCTCCGTGCCTGCACGGATCACTGCTGAACACAAATCATTGTTGTTGGATCAGAGGAATTTTATTCGATATATAGATGTAGTGGATGGGTTGTGAGACCCCCATACGTATAATCGGAAAAATAGTTAGGTGATGGGCCTTTCACCTGCGTGGTGCTTCCACATTAGAACGCTCCTCTTTTCACCTAATCCCTCTGCATCTCTCAGTTTCTATAGCGATAAATGCTACTTTTTGATATTTATTCTCTTATGTTTGTGTTTAGCTTTATTCATTATTCTGTAGTGTGTTTCAACCGTTTATTTGTGTACTGCTTATATTCTGAATGGTTGTAGTACTGGTGGGAACAACTGTCAGTAGCGCTGCTGTCGTTATGGTGTCATCTGCGCGAAGGCGAGGCGCCACCAAAACAATTGCAGCTCATCATAAACAGTAAAAGCTGGGCCTGCAGGTAGGAATATCTGGCAAAACAACTAATTTCTCTTAAAGTTTCAAAAGTCTGCTCGTATGTTATTTTGTAGCACTTGTGTCGAACCTTTTTAATCTTGTCTTGTCTTCAGTTTAATGAGGGGTCAGTTGCTGCAGATCCCCTCAGCACCAGCACTCCTGTTGGCCTCCAGCCTTTATGGAGGCTTGCAGGGCCGAGCTGATGGCAAGCAAAGTCTCAGCAATGTTCTGACTGTGTTGCAACCAGAGAGAGATGCTCAACACAGAGAGGTAAAAATGTTGGAATTGAAAACAAAAATGGCTCCAGTCGAAGTCATTCATACTGAGGTTCATATTACTGCCTCTTATCACTGAACTGGACATTCGCTACTTGGCTTTACCTCCTTTCGTGATTTATGTTTGATTTTCCAAGATCCTCCTATCTGATTGTAAGTACATGATTAGTGCATGCAGACTAATTGATGGAATCAAGTATTATTACAAAATGCTAGAAAATGTTTTTTGTTCTTCTCCCCAAAAAAGTGAACAATAGTGCCGTCTTGTCACTTGGGTTGATATTTCTCCCTGATTTTACTTGGTCTTTACTTGGTCCAACTCTTTACAATATTTACATTAACAATCTAACCAATGTTGGTGCCCATTGGTGTGGCGATGACAGTTATTTATACTATTTGCTCCTCAATCCACACTTCCCTGTTTATTCTTCAGACAAGTGTTACTAACATTCAAAATCCTCTTTCCTCTACACTGTACAACATTCTACTGTATGTATGCTCTTAAGCATAAACCCCTTAGAGATCGATTGCCCCAACAATATTCTGTCCCTTGATGGTTCTGCTGTTCAGTTAGTCACTTGGTACAATTTCCTAGGAATATAGTTTGACAATTCACTTCCATTTGAAACTCAACAAATTATCTTGAATTCTGAAAGCAGATTAGGCACTCACACTGAACCGAAATAAATTGTCACCAACATGTTCTTATAAATTGCTTCATGTTAAAAAGCTGTCGTCCCAATTCTACATAACGGAAATGTGCTATATAGATTGGCTTCAAAAACTAAATTGCGCCACTGACGTCACAGCGACGTAGCTCTCGAATAGAA
>NC_142396.1:22403425-22418425 GCF_059441095.1 Idiotropiscis lumnitzeri | reverse complement strand
TTCCTTCCCCTATTCGGTTGAGTTTTTCAAAGCTTCGAACACTTTTGCACATCCCAAACTGTGGGGAAGAAAGGTTTGCAATCTGACCTCAAACGGGAATTAACAGGCTCAGAAAACATTGGAATCAAGAGGAAAAAAACATTTGGATCATTTGTAAATCAAGACTACCAATGGATACGTAAGAATTAACTTGACAACTATACTCGCCTATTGATGAATTCGGAATAGTACATTTATTTTAACGGCAAAAATAATGCATTTTCGACTATCGAGAATTAAATATTTTACAACACTATTACGGCACAGAGATTTAAGAGGGGGGGAAGCAAGAAAAACCATCAACTATAATATTTTGACAAGACGATTTCCACAGTACATATGAATATAATTGCGACACGAGATTAATATCTAGTAAAATATCACTTTTATTTGGAGTCATTCTTGCGTTTGTCATCGACTCGTCCTTACGCGATCATTTTTGGGCACTGTGAAAACGTTGTTCTTCATCGTTTTGAGCCTGATCAACCCCGGTTCTTCCTCTCCTGTAACTTCCATCCGAAACTAATAGACCTTTCCACAAAAAAGGATGTATTTAATTGGGATTTGCTTTTTAAGTTTATTATAGCTTTTCAACAACATCACAACGTTCTCGTTCTCCTTCGTCTTCTTCTTCTTCTTCTTCTCCTTCTGCTTCTTCTTCTTCTTCTTCTCCTTCTGCTTCTTCTTCTGCTTCTCCTGCTTCTTCTTCCGCTTCTTCTTCTGCTTCTTCGTCTTCGTCTTCTTCTTCTGTTTTATGGTGGTCGGCAAGAAACTTACAGTCAGCTCTATTACCGCTATGCACTCTAAAACCAAAGCTCGGTGTCGGTACTAGATGTGGTCCGGTTGCTTGATGTGGACGGGGTCAATTACGTTATTAGCTGGGCGCAAACTAAAATGGATTTAGTACCACAACTAAATTTGGACCAAATTCTTCATGGTATAATCGAACTCCCAATAAAAATTCTTGGGCTCTGCAATATTGTGATAATTTGGGGTAAATACATATTCATAAATGTAAATGGCAAAATAAAACGCCATCCCTTAATTTATTTAAACGTAATTGTCGTATTTTTGAAAAGAAAATTAATAACCTTTCTTCACAAAGTGCAATGTACAAAACTCTCAATGGGAGAACACAAAAACATTTGTGTTCGTGCATTAAGTCCGTTGAAATTCCAGTCAAGAAAACAAAACAACAACAACAAAGAAAAGAAAAAAACGGAATGGAACAGCAATGACGACGCTGATGACGTCACACGCTATAATATATTTTTGCAATACATTTCTTTGATTAAATCTGGACCCTAAAACTACTTCTACAGGCAAGAGCTGTTTGACTATATCAGTTAGATGTAACAATTGTAATGTACGTGCCTTTTCTCAAAAAGATATATCGACAATACTAAATGTTATTTCTTACTGGTCTGGTTTTGTTGATAATTTATACTAGGGAAAAATATGGTCTCTTCCATATAAATACTTTCTTACAAATAAAGTAAGGGACATTTCTTTGAAGATTATCCAGAGGTATTATCCCACCAAGCATGATCCTCTTAAATTCAAGAAAGACATTTGTGTTGATTGTTTATTTTGTATGACATCTCCTGAAACATTGATTCACCTGTTTTGTTAATATCCGTGTACCATTAAGTTTTGGAAAGATATAGCAATATTTATCATTGTGTAAATATATATATACACACACATATATATATACACACACACACACACACATACATATATATATATATATATACATACATACATACATTATACATACGTATATATATATATATATATATATATACATACATACATTATTCATACATATATATATATATATATACATACATACATTACACATATATATATATACATTATACATATACATATATATATACATATATATATATACATATATATATATATAGATACATTATACATATACATATATATATATATACATACATACATTATACATATATATATACATACATACATTATACATATATATATATATATATACATATATATATATATATATATATATATATATATATACATATATATATATGTATAATGTATGTATGTATATATATATATGTATATATATATATAATGTATGTATGTATATATATATATGTATAATGTATGTATATATATATATATATATATATATATATATATACACACATACATACATTATATATATATATATATATATATATATATATATATATATATACACATACATTATACATATATATATACATACATTATACATATATATATATATATATATATAGATAGATATATATCCCTTTGACTAGCAAGATTTATCTTTGACAGTATTGACTCTGACTTTATTCTTTATTGGAAAAATGTACTGTTTGGTTTCTTCAATCGCGATGGTAAAACAACGAAGCAACTATTTATTATAAATTTGCTCATTATTCTAGCAAAATTCCATATTAACAAATCCAAATTTAGTCACTCAAAACCTTTCTTCATGATTTTCGAGGAAGAAACCAGGCAGTAGATAAATTATATTCTTGACTCCAAAAATATGAAAGTGTCAGGGTCGCCTTTTGGCGAGGAGGAAGGTGGACCCAAAAGGCGAGGAGGCAGGGAATGGATGTCGTTCAGGGGGTTTATTAAAGGGGTTCAACAAAGGAAGACAACCGGGACGGGAGAAAAATAACAACGGTACCAACGTGACGAACAGAAAAAGGGGGGCGAGGAACAAAAACTGAGGCAAAAGGCTGAGGAAGGCAAACGGGAATGAGGAGGGGAACAAAAGCAAGAGCATGAACATGAACGTTAGCGAAACGTGGTCGTGGCAGTCCGTAACTTGCGGCAATGACCCGACACAGAGTGGTGGGTCTGGGAGGCTTAAATAGTCCGAGTAATTAGGGGAGCAGATGGGAATCAGGTGCGTGATGAGGGTAACGGGGAACAGGTGCGTGGCTGGTGAGGACGAGTGCTGAGGGGAGGCGCTATCACAGCTGACCAAAACAATAACAGAAAACACATGGCGGGAAGGAGGGGACAAAAACAATAACAAAACCGCATGCACATGAAAACAATAACAAAGCCCCTCTCATGCCCGACGCGGATCATGACAATACCCCCCCCTCAAGGGACGGATTCCAGACGTCCCACAAAAAAAGAACAAAAAGAAAAACCATGTCCAAAAACGAGGGTGGGCGGAAGGGGTCGGGCGGTGGGTCAACGACCCGTGATCGAAGCCGGTCTGGTGGATGTCCGGGAGGCCAGACCAGCGAGTCCTTTCGTGGCCATTCAGGCGGCCGTCCGGGTGGCCGAACCCGCAAGTCCAGTCGTGGCCATTCGGGCGGGCGTCCGGGAGGCCAAACCAGGGAGTCCGACTGTGGCCATTCAGGCGGGTGTCCGGGAGGGCCAGATCGCCACATCGAGTGCGCCGCCGAGGCTGAGACGAGAAGCGGCGGCGGGTCGCGGGGCGCAGCCGAGACAGGAACTTGGAGCGGCGACGAGTCGTCGAGCGTTGCTGACACAGGAACGTGGAGCGGCGGCTGGTCGTTGAGCCCCGCCGAGTCAGGAGCGTGGAGCGGCGGCTGGTCGTCGAGCCCCGCCGAGACAGGAACGTGGAGCGGCGGCTGGTCGTCGAGCCCCGCCGAGACAGGAACGTGGAGCGGCGGCTGGTCGTCGAACCCCGCCGACACAGGAACGTGGAGCGGCGGCTGGTCGTCGAGCCCCGCCGACACAGGAACCTGGAGCGGCGGCTGGTCGTCGAGCCCCGCCGAGACAGGAACGTGGAGCGGCGGCTGGTCGTCGAACCCCGCCGACACAGGAACGGGGAGCGGCGGTAGGTCGTCGTCCACCGCCGAGGCGGGAACCAGGAGCGACCGTGGGTCGTCGTCCGCCGCCGAGGCAGGAACCAGGAGCGACCACGGGTCGTCGGATGCTGCCGAGGCCAGAGCGGGGCGCGATGGTGGGTCGTCGTGCGCCGCCGAGGCTGAGGCGTGACGTGGCGGCGGACCGTCGTCCATCGCGGGCACCGGAACCGGGAGCGGCGGCTGGTCGTCGAACCCTGCCGAGACAAGAACGTGGAGCGGCGGTAGGTCGTCGTCCACCGCCGAGGCGGGAACCAGGAGCGACCGTGGGTCGTCGTCCGCCGCCGAGGCAGGAACCAGGAGCGACCACGGGTCGTCGGATGCTGCCGAGGCCAGAGCGGGGCGCGATGGTGGGTCGTCGTGCGCCGCCGAGGCTGAGGCGTGACGTGGCGGCGGACCGTCGTCCATCGCGGGCACCGGAACCGGGAGCGGCGGCTGGTCGTCAAACCCTGCCGAGACAAGAACGTGGAGCGGCGGTGGGTCGTCGTACCCCGCCGACACAGGAACGTGGAGCGGCGGCTGGTCCTCGAACCCCGCCGACACAGGAACGGGGCGCGATGGTGGGTCGTCGTGCGTCGCCGAGGCTGAGGCGAGATGCGGCGGCGGACCGTCGTCCATCGCGGGCACCGGAACCGGGAGCGGCGGCTGGTCGTCGAACCCTGCCGAGACAAGAACGTGGAGCGGCGGTAGGTCATCGTCCACCGCCGAGGCGGGAACCAGGAGCGACCGTGGGTCGTCGTCCGCCGCCGAGGCAGGAACCAGGAGCGACCACGGGTCGTCGGATGCTGCCGAGGCCAGAGCGGGGCGCGATGGTGGGTCGTCGTGCGTCGCCGAGGCTGAGGCGTGACGTGGCAGCGGACCGTCGTCCATCGCGGGCACCGGAACCGGGAGCGGCGGCTGGTCGTCAAACCCTGCCGAGACAAGAACGTGGAGCGGCGGTGGGTCATCGTCCACCGCCGAGGCTGGAACCAGGAGCGGCCGTGGGTCGTCGAGCGCTGCCGGGACCAAGGCGAGCAGTGGCGACGGGTCGTCGGATGCTGCCGAGGCCAGGGCGGGGCGCAATGGTGGGTCGTCGTGTGTCGCCGAGGCTGAGGCGTGACGCGGCGGCGGACCGTTGTCCATCGCGGGCACCGGAACCGGGAGCGGCGGCTGGTCGTCGAACCCTGCCGAGACAAGAACGTGGAGCGGCGGTAGGTCATCGTCCACCGCCGAGGCGGGAACCAGGAGCGACCGTTGGTCGTCGTCCGCCGCCGAGGCAGGAACCAGGAGCGACCACGGGTCGTCGGATGCTGCCGAGGCCAGAGCGGGGCGCGATGGTGGGTCGTCGTGCGTCGCCGAGGCTGAGGCGTGACGTGGCAGCGGACCGTCGTCCATCGCGGGCACCGGAACCGGGAGCGGCGGCTGGTCGTCAAACCCTGCCGAGACAAGAACGTGGAGCGGCGGTGGGTCATCGTCCACCGCCGAGGCTGGAACCAGGAGCGGCCGTGGGTCGTCGAGCGCTGCCGGGACCAAGGCGAGCAGTGGCGACGGGTCGTCGGATGCTGCCGAGGCCAGGGCGGGGCGCAATGGTGGGTCGTCGTGTGTCGCCGAGGCTGAGGCGTGACGCGGCGGCGGACCGTTGTCCATCGCGGGCACCGGAACCGGGAGCGGCGGCGCTTCGTCAGGCGCCGCTGAGGCAGACACGGCAAGCGGCTGCTCGTCGTCCACCACGGATGCAGGGACCGGGATTGATGGCTGCGGGCCGTGTTCTGCCGAAACGTGAGCTTGGGGCGGAAGCAAGGCGTGCTCCCCTCGAACGAGAACTTTGGACGGACGCCGGACGGGCTCCGCGTGAACGTGAACTTGGGACGGTTGCAGGACGTGCTCTGCCGAAACGTGAGCTTGGGGCGGGAGCACGGCGTGATCAGCCTGAACGTGAACTTGGGTCGGAAGCAGGGTGTGCTCCCCTTGAACGAGAACTTGGGACGGACGCAGGACGTGCTCCGCCTGAACGTGAACTTGGAACGGACGCACAGCGTGCTCCGTCTGAACGTGAACTTGGGTCGGAAGCAGGGTGTGCTCCCCTTGAACGAGAACTTGGGACGGACGCAGGACGTGCTCCGCCTGAACGTGAACTTGGAACGGACGCACAGCGTGCTCCGTCTGAACGAGAACTTGGGACGGACGCAGGGCGTGCTCCGCCTGAACGTGAACTTGGAACGGACGCACAGCGTGCTCCGCTGGATCGGGAACTTGGGGCGCGGGCGCAGCGCCGGAAAGGGGCTCAGCCGCTGGCGGGGAACCGGAACGGGGCTTGCCCGCGGGCGAGGAACCGGAACGGAGCTCAGCGGCCAGCGAGGAGCCGGGACGGGGCTCAGCAGCTGGCGGGGAGCCGGAACGGGGCTCAGCAGCTGGCGGGGAGCCGGGACGGGGCTCGGCAGCTGGCGGGGAGCCGGGACGGGGCTCGGCAGCTGGCGGGGAGCCGGGACGGGGCTCAGCAGCTGGCGGGGAGCCGGGACGGGGCTCAGCAGCTGGCGGGGAGCCGGGTACTGAAGGCTGCAGCGGACGAGGAGCCGGTCCTGGAGGCTGGACCGGACGGGGGGCCGGCACTGGAGGCTGCATAGGTTGCTGCAGCTGGCATGAAGGCGGCTTGGGTTGCTGCGACAGACGTGGGGGCGGCATGGTCTGTGCAGCTGACGTGGAGGCGACTGCGGGCCGAGCGCAGCATTCGGGCCGGGCGCAGCCGAGACGGGGGACCTGATCCCCGTCAGCCTTCTTCATGTCGACCAGCTGGGCTTGAAGTAAGGAGACCTGCTTCTCCGCGTTCCTCTTGCCCTCTTCTGCCTCAGCCAGCACCTTCCGCAGAGCGTTCCGCTCATCCTCCTGCTGCCGCAAGTGAGTGAAGAGGCTCAGCTTTTGGCGAGTCTCCTCTTGGAGCAACTCCTGGGCATCCTGCAGCTGCGACTCCACTGAAGACAGGTCTTGGCTGACTTTGATGTTTCTGCCCTCGGCTTCAGTCAGCAGGCTGTTGACCTTGTCCAGCTCCGACTGCATCTTGGCCAACTTGTCAGCCATCTCCCGCCTCTGCTGTTCGCTCTCTCCAAACTTGACCTGCAGTTCTTGCTGTGCTGCAGTTGAGTCTACAGTGTCCTCCAACTCAGTCTTGAGAGCTTCCAGCTCCTCTCCAAGGTCTCTGCGCACCTCATCTGCCTTGCTGCGCGCCTGTCTCTCCGATTCCAGATCCTCCTGCAGCTCCGAGATCTGAGCTTCCAGTTCTCTGACCCTCTCCCGGGCTGATTGCTCGGAGGCGGCCTTCTCCTCTATCGAGGCCACCTGCTCCGCTTTCTGGGCCACTTGCACTTCCAGCTCAGTGAAGTGGGTGTGGAGTTCCGCAATCTGGTCATCGAATGTGACGGGGTTGCGCAGGAAGTCCAGGAAGTAGTTGATGTTTGCGGAATCGTCCTCATACTCCGCGTCGATGATCCGATGGGGAGGAATGACGGGTAGACCGTTGATGAAGTCATCTGGAGGTGGGGAAAATGCAACTGACGTGGCGCTGGGCTGATCGGCATGTTGCTCAGAGCGGTTGTCCGTGCGGCGGCGTTCGTGACGGGAGCCTCTCGCTGGGTCCTTTTTTGGTCGGGTCATTCTGTCAGGGTCGCCTTTTGGCGAGGAGGAAGGTGGACCTAAAAGGCGAGGAGGCAGGGAATGGATGTCGTTCAGGGGGTTTATTAAAGGGGTTCAACAAAGGAAGACAACCGGGACGGGAGAAAAATAACAACGGTACCAACGTGACGAACAGAAAAAGGGGGGCGAGGAACAAAAACCGAGGCAAAAGGCTGAGGAAGGCAAACGGGAACGAGGAGGGGAACAAAAGCAAGAGCATGAACATGAACGTGAGCGAAACGTGGTCGTGGCAGTCCGTAACTTGCGGCAATGACCCGACACAGAGTGGTGGGTCTGGGAGGCTTAAATAGTCCGAGTAATTAGGGGAGCAGATGGGAATCAGGTGCGTGATGAGGGTAACGGGGAACAGGTCCGTGGCTGGTGAGGACGAGTGCTGAGGGGAGGCGCTATCACAGCTGACCAAAACAATAACATTAAACACATGGCGGGAAGGAGGGGACGAAAACAATAACAAAACCGCATGCACATGAAAACAATAACAAAGCCCCTCTCATGCCCGACGCGGATCATGACAGAAAGCTATCAAAACTGTTGCTTTATGTTATTTATATAGAATTTTTGTTTAAAAACCCCCTGGCTCTACTTTTTGTCTTTTCTATGTGTATTATGTTCGTTATGTTCGTTAATAATGTTTAAAAAAATTCCTTTGACTCCATGTTTGTCACCCCTGTTTGTTGTGTTTGTATGTTCCGAGTTACAAAATATTAATTTTAATAAAACAAAGTACATTTACTGCTACTTTTGCAAGGATCATTCTTTTTTTCTCGGTGTCCTGTGCGTGCCTGTCGAAGCTGTCACGTATTTTTTTTAATAGCCTTTATTCACAAAATGCAATATACAAAACACTCTATGGGAGAATACAAAAAATATTTCTTCTTTGTGCATTAAGTCCATTGAAATTCTAGTTGAGAAAACAAAACAACAAGAAAAAAAGAACAGAATAGAACAGCAACGCAGTTTCCATGTCACCATAAGCCATTTCCAATCAATATTTTTCATGTACAATTATCTTCATACAAACAATTCAAGATCTCTTCACACCTCTGAAAGTCCATACTCAATCCCCCAAGATTGGCAATGAAGCAAAATACGAAAACAATTACATTTTAAATAAATTGAGGGATGGTGTTTTATTCTGCCATTTACATTTGTGAATATGGCACTAACCCAAAATTATCACAATATTGCAGAGCCCAAGCATTTTTGTTGGTAGTTCCATTACACCATGAAGAATTTGGTTAGAATTTAGCAGTGGTATTTCATCCATTTTAGTTTGCATCCAGGTAATAACATAATTCCAAAAAGAATTTGTCTTAGAACAGAAGAAATAAAGATGTTCCATTGACTACCAGTGCTGCTGACCTACAGGGCGCTGGTGAAAATTGGACTACTGTTGGTTGAAGAGGGAGAGGAGGAAGATGTGTTCGAAGGAAGAAAGACAATTGGAACACAAAGAGTCTAGGACTGAGAGTCTGGACTTTGAATGTGGGAACTATGACGGGGAAAGGTAGAGAGCTGGTTGACACGATGCAGAGGAGGAAAGTGGACATTCTATGTATTCAGGAGACCAGGTGGAAAGACAGCAAAGCTAGAAGTTTAGGAGCAGGGTTTAAGCTGTTCTATCGCGGCATAGATAGAAAGAGAAATGGAGTAGGAGTTATTGTGAAAGAGTAGTTGGTTAGGAATGTCCTTGAAGTAAAAAGAGTGTCAGATAGAATGATGAGCCATAACAGGACGTTCTGCTTTTTTTCTTTTTCTGCTCGACACGTTTGTAATTTTGTGCATAATTTAAGATTTCCTCCATTTGACAAGTCGGCCAATTTAAATTATGTTTTTATTTTGTTTGTTTGTTTTTTTACATAATTAGAAATTTCTTATTGAACTTAATTCAGAAAGTTTTGCTTCAGATGGGAGTTAAACAATTCCCAGTGATCCTCTGGTATTCCGCCGTGCAATTTGAAAACAGTGCGGAGTCTGTGAAAGAAATCATCTACAATCTCCTCTGGTTTCTGGGTGCACTTTGCAATTTCCTTTGGTTCAGCGCTTTTACTAAACGTGTCGGCACATCTTTCCATAATTCGGCGGAACTGTCCGCCGTCGGGATGTGTCAGTTCTTCATAGGGAATGAACTGTTCATCATTTCGTCTCGGCTTAAACTGTTGAACTATGACGCCATGTTTTGACCCTGTTGTTATTGACAATAGTTTCAACAATTATTCTGCATTTAGACGGTGACCATGGACCATGTCTGTCATTTTAGTAACAAATGCATCAGAATCGTCATTCAAATTTGGGAATGATCTCGTAATGTCTCTATATTTAGTTGGGGTCCATGGTCTGTAGACAAAAATAGGGTAATCATTTTGAATAAACGTTTCTACCATTAGGTAGGCCTGAACTTGGAAATTATCATACGGTTGATAACTCATGCCTGGCACCAGTGGAGTGGTTGAATTAATAGTACAACTCCACTGACCTATTGAACCTTTTGAACGGGTCTGATACTGGTTTTGGTCATGATTTGCTTCGTATGATTTAAAAAAAAATTTTTTTTTGTTCCGTTTGTTCTTCAGATATTTCATCTGTCGTTTGAGAATATGATGAGAAAGACGGATATTATTTTGTTTGTGTGTCATTGGCATCATATTATCAAATTCTGCAATTGCGGTTGAAGTGTGACTTTGTGGCATTTGTGTTATAGTCCGACCTTGATCATTTGGTTTAATGATGGTAGTTGTCAAATCGTCATCCGCTTTCTTTTTCTTTTCTGCAGTCTTACGACCTCGACTTTGTCTAGCCCCATCAAGAAGGGCTTTGCAACAAAACCGCTGTTTACCGTGGCTGTTGTCTTTTCTCTTGTTTGTCTTTCAGAGACAATTAACTGAGAAGTCTATTGGCTGATATTTGTGCCACTATAAACTGAATCTGAATATCACCGATTTGAATGTAAATTGCTTAACTTGAATATTTGAATTTAAAACTGAATTATTGAATGACAAAAATTGCATAATTGTTTAATTGAATCTGAATTATTCCATCTACAATTTATGTAATCCAATAATTCAATTTCAATTCAAATATTTAAGTTGAGCAGTTCACATTCATATCGAAATTCAGATTCAAATTATGCAATTTTTTTTCTATACTATCTGTTGTACAACCACTGACCTTTGACAATCTCTCCGCTGGCCGAGACACTCGCGGCTCGTGGACGAAGTTTGTGTTCTCTCGGAGGAGGATGTCCGACGACTGGCCTCGTGGGAAGGGAGGACTTTTGTGATGGTACCATTTTTAGTCGTCGATCATCCCCTGTATAGAAGACGTTTTCATCCGACTCGAAGGACCCAGTTAGAATGTCAGAGAAGTTTCTGTAAAACAACTAGACAAGCCTGCACAAATGTTTTCTCCTCTCTCTCTCTCTCTCAATAATAGTTCTCCAAATTATATTTGGAGTCAATTTACCTTTGCTAAAGGACATTTTATTGACATAATCGAACATCAATATAAAATGACCATGTACATTCGTATAAAATGTAAACAATGTGGTGGGGGGGCACGAATTGTTTTCTTCTTGGTAGGGGGGGCGTTACAGAAAATATAAGTACAAAGTGTCCAGTAACTGTGATTGGAACTGCACAGTCCTATTCATTATTGAAATCAGACATTTAAAAAAAGACATTTGCTAGCTCAGAATGCAATTTTGTCAAATTCACACTTACTGGAATATAAAAATAATCACAAATTAAATATTTGCAGGGCATGGGTGAGCATAATGAAACCTGGTTCTGAGTATGTATGCTGTACATACATAGTGTTAATTGTTGGTGAAGATTAAACATTATATAAGTGCACTCTATTACCAACTCTAAACACGGGACCTGTGTATAAAAACCCTGGCGTTTCTAAACTTAAAACTGGAGAACAGGCGACATCGAACTTAGCCCTTGGGGTGAAGGGGCGTTCCCGTTGTCAGAATGGGGCATTCCCTTTAAAAACGGGAACACCCATTTGTGGCTGCAGCTGGACCGTATTGCTCTAATGACGCATTTTACTGTCTGCCTTATTTCGTACGTGCCTGTTTAACGTAGACAAAAATGTTCTGTATTGTATGGATACTGTTAATCACTTGCTAAATTATTCACTCCATTTTCTGATTAATTAAAGTAGTCCCACAGAACACAAAAAAGGACATTGTTGTGCTTAATGCAAAAGACAAAGATGCAAAACATGTCTTGTATCACAGTGTTATTTTGTTATACAGCAAGCTTGTTTTTGACTACTACTACAACTGAAATGTAGTGACACAACTGAGGAGTGAGGTTTATCAACATTTAACATTTTAGTAATTGAATGGGATTGTCCTTACAATTTTTTTGAGGTACAAATATTAGGTATTTATAGAGGATCAACACTGTCTGTCTCCATCTCTGCGTTTTTTTCATCCCACTGCATCTGGACAAAGATAAAGATAAAGATGTCCTTTAATAGTCCCACAATGGGGAAATTTGCAGTGTTCCAGCAGCAAAGATATAAATGAAAAAGAGGCGGCGTAATGTAGCCGTTAATGTATAAAATTAGCAGAAGACCTTCAAAAAAGCATGCAAATATACACAGTATATACATATATACACAAATCCCCATATATATACACACTTATATCCCACAACATATACAAGTGTAAGGAAACACTCCTAATGTCTGTCCATGGAACAGAGGGGAAATAAATAAAAACGCTGCAATGATAAAAAAAAATACTGAAAGATAGAAAATACTGCAATGATAAAAGTACTTTAATGGTAAAAGTACTGCAATGATAAAAAAAATACCGCAATGTTAGAAAATACTGCAATGATAAAAGTACTATAATGATAAGAGTACAGCAATGATAAAAAATACTGCAAGGATAGAAAAAAAACTGCAGTGATAGAAAATACTGCAATGGTAAAAGTACTGCAATGATAAAAAATACTGCAATGAAAGAAGTACTGTAATGGTAAAAGAACTGCAATGATAGAAAATACTGCAATGATAAAAATACTGTAGTGATAAGACTACTGTAATGGTAAACAAAATACAGCATTGGTCACTATTTAATACAGCATTGGATAAAGCACAGTAGTAGTGTGTACAGTGAACCCTCGGTTATCGTGGTCAATGAGGACAGAGACCACCCGCGAAAACTGAAAATCCGCGAAGTAGCGGCGCACCTTCAAAAATGCTTAAAAAAAAAAATAAAAAATATATATATATATATATATATATATACGGGTAGAGAGAGAGAGAGTGAAATTTATGTTCTAACAAAAAAAAAAAAATTATTATTAAAACTTATTATTTTTTTATTCCCCAGCCATTATTTTTGTATTTATTCAATTACTACTTTTTGTATTTATTTAATTACTTCGACTTTTACCTGCTGGTACGCCGTCCGGTGTGCCCTGTGAAATGAAAGGTGGCATTCTTCATTTATTTATTTATTCATTCATAACTGACAGCCTCGCGCTCCGCTCATGCCCGGGCGGAAGGTGTTCCTCTTCGCCTTAACTACCACGCACGCCGGCCGGTCTCCTCCGGAGCTCTCGCACGGTCCCGAACGGAGCGAAATGTCGCCCCGCTAGTGCCCGGGCGGAAGTTGTTCCTCTTCGGCTTAACTGCCACGCATGCCGGCCGGTCTCCTCCGGAACTCTCGCACGGCGGTCCCGAACGGAGCGAAATGTCGCCCCGCTAGTGCCCGGGCGGAAGTTGTTCCTCTTCGGCTTAACTGCCACGCACGCTGGCCGGAGCTCTGGTACGGTCCTAACCGCGCGAAACGTCGCCCAAATCGTGCCCGGGGGAACGTGCTCTTCTTCGTCTACTCTCCTCTTCGCCCACACTCTTCTTCTGCGCACGCTGGCCGTCTAACCGCTCCAGTGCCCCGTCGTGTCGCTCGGCGAAACTACAATGCCCCCGATATTTTTTAGACCCGCGAAGCACTGAACCCGCGAAAGGTGAACCGCGAAGTAGCGAGGATTCACTGTATTGCATCCTAGGACTCCACAATTGCACTAATGCCCGCCCAGTTGTAGGCCAGATCAAATGTTCTCGTTAAAAAGTCTGACAGCAGCCGGCAGGAAGGAGCGGCGAAATCTCTCTTTCGTACAGCGTGGGTGTAACAGTCTATCACTGAAGGAGCTGTGGAGTGTTCTCAGAGTGTCATTGAGTGGGGGGGCTGGGTTGTCCAGCATTGATGACAGTTTCGCCGTCATCCTCCTGCCCCCCACTGAGTCCACAGAGTCCAGGGAGCAGCCCAGGAAAGAGCGGGCCCTCCTCACTAGTTTGTCCAGTCTCTTTTTATCCCGGCCCAAGATGTCTCCTGCCCAGGAGACCACTCCATAGAAAATGACCAATGAAACCACCGAGTCATGAAGTTCCTGAGGAGTGTCCCCTGAACGGCAAAGGACCTCAGCCTGCAGTAAATGTTTATTGTTCAAATGAACACCCAGGTACGAGTAAGTTTAGACCCTCTCCCTGGATATTCACTGGTGCAGGTGGAGAGTGTCGACACTTGCAGAAATCCACCACCAGATCTCTGGATTTCCCAGCGTTGATTTGGAGGCGGCTCTGCTTACACCAGTCCACAAAATCCTGAGTAACCCCTCTGAACTCCCGATCGTCTCCGTCAGTGATGAGGCAGCAAAGAGCACATCCTGGACACGACAGTCTATATTTCTGAAAATATAATGACATAAAATTGTCATCGTGCAAAGCATATTCTTTGAGATGATGGAAAATTCGATAATATGTAATCAAAATAAATTATTAAACGTAATAACATTGATAAATGTTGGTTCTAAAATAAAATAAAAATACCATTATCTGCATGTATGTTAGAAAGACAATGAACCTTTGAGACTGTCTCTGGTTAAGGGCTATACAAATAAAATTGACTTGACTTGACTTGAATTGGTGTTATCCTCGTCTTTTTGATCGAATAAATACTAGCCACTTTGTTGCTACTACTTTATAAGAAAAAGATTAATGACATTGAAACTAATATGTGCCATGTCACATGTTCATGACACATTTGAAAACACGGTGGGGGGTCACGTACGTAACAATGCAGACGGTCATTAGATAGCAATCTATGGCCGTAAGCCTGTTTTTCCAAAGCTAATATGTAACATTTAAGAGCCATTTTATTAATAAAATTACAATTACTAAATCGGATATACACGTAGTTGACTATACCTGCTGTAAAGATGCTTGACCTGAACTGTTAGAAACTTGTCCGCACCTTGCAACGGGCCGAATCGCAGACATTTTGCTTAAATTTTTGCGCAAGCGTGGGTCGCGGAATCGACGCTCCAATGACTTCCCAAGGGACCTGCAGTTAGCCTGCGTGACGTCATCCTAATTTGCATGTTGTGAATATTCGTCCTCTCAC